>NC_072396.2:25437500-25462500 GCF_028885625.2 Pongo pygmaeus
TGTATAGTTCGGCATTCAACAGGACCCCCAAAGATGTAGGCAGATGCATTTCCGCCGCTTCAAGGAAGGGTGCCGAGTGTGCGCGAGCCCTCTGTGCTATCCTTCATTGTTCCTGCATTTACCTTCCTACTTCTATGCATTGGAGTGCAAAGCTTGTTTATTGGCAGTCCTGAAGGCTTTGCAGAGGTACCGAATGGTGGAAACTGAGATTTCCAAATCCTCCTAGGTTTTAGGGCAGCACTCTTTAACTGTCAAATAGGATTTCTGAGTCCAAAATCTTCCTTATATCCTTGATAATTTTTTTATTATTTCTTCCTTCAGACATAACCTTGATATGGGCTATGTCTCCTTGGAATGCCAAGCAGAGATCATTTTATGCTTCGAGGTCATAGTTATAAATAATGTTACTTATCATATACTCCAAATTCATTCAGAATTTAGTGAGCACCTACTCTGGACCAACACTGATACAGCCAGTAGGTATACAGCAGGAATCTAAAACTAAGTCCCTGTCCTCATGGAACTTACATTCCAATGTGGGGAGACAGATAATAAACAATAATTATATGACATGGCAGGTGGTGACAAAGTACTGTGGAGAATTCAGCTGTGTGAGTAGGAAAGGGACTGGCACAAGTGGGGTTTGCTAATTTATGTAGGGTATCTAGGGAAGTTCTCCTTGAAACAGTAATAGTAAGCAAAGGCCAGAGGGATGTGAAACAGTGGGCCTTGCAGATATGAAGAGGAAGGGCATGTATATATAAGGGGCCTGGAACAGCTAGTATAAAGGGCCTAAGATAGGAGGGTGCTTGGCATATTTAGAAAATAGGAAAAGGGCCAGTGTAGCAACAGAAAAGGGAACGATGGGGAAAGCCGAAAGAGGTAAGGTGAGAGAATTTGGGCAGAGGGTGGAGACAGACTGTGAAGGGCCATGTAAGCCATTGTAAGGACTTAGTATATATGCTAGGGGAAATGGGGGCCTATTCAGGAATTCTGTGCAGAAGAGTGCAGTATCTGACTAAGTTGACTGCTTTGACTGCTGTAATTTAGGCAGAATATGTTGATGGTAGCTTGGCCCAAGGAATAGAAGGGAATTTGTGAGAAGTGGTTAGATTCTTGATGCATTTTAAAGCTAAAACTGATAGGAGTTGCTTCTCCAATCCTTCTTCCCCTGTGACATTATATAGAAGGAAATGGAGGAGAGATTCCTTCTTACAGGCTACTGATTCTCAATTGAATTCTAATGTATTTAATTATTCACCTAAAAGTAAGATCTTGCCTATGGACCCCATATAGCATAGCAGTATCCTTACTCTTAATAGACTTTAGGGGAAAAAAATGAGTTGTGTTTGACTTTCAGCTCACAGTCTAGCCAATGAGGCAAAATTAGAACCAGAGAAACCCCTCTGTGCGTGCACGCACACACACACACACACACACACACACACACGCACGCACACCCCTGTACATGCATGTACAGATCCCTGAAAGTCATGAGAAGCACAGCTGGAATGAGCCATTGTCTCAGATGGGTGTGTGTTCATATGCAGGTGTGTTGAAGGGGTGGTGGGAAGTAATTAACAACTGCTGTACTAATTTTTAATGTAAACATGTACATAAGTAGTTAGAGGAGATGATAAGAGAAGATTGCATAGAAAAGGGGAGATGTAAACTAAGACTGGTAGGATCAGTAGGATATAAATAGGTGAAGTTGAGGAGGCAGAAAGACATTCTTGTCAGTCCCTTCTCTGTGCTTCTGCTTAGAAGGTAGAGGATTTGGTGCCTTCTACTCTTTCTCTACATAATCTATTTAGAAGATGCTCCAGTGTTATGAAAACAGCCTTAGGAGGCTGTATGACTTCTACTTAGAAACAGTAGATTGAAGTTGGACCTTTAGAGCAAACTATTCTATCATGTGACTGTTAGACTCCAGTTTAGTGGTGTCAGACTATGCCCTTCTTTTTGGATGGTTATAGATTAAAGGAAAGTCTTCTAGGGCAAATCTTGGAATTAAGAAAGTATTAAGGGTGTGCTCCATATTCTGTTCCTTGTTTGTATCCTTATGCCTTGTCCTTCCACCAGTCTTCCCTCTCCTCTTCCTTTACACTCAGCTCTCCTATAATGCAATGTGTGTGTTCCTAAAAATCACTAAGCTATGGAAAATCACATAATGACAACCACGCAGTTTATGGAAAAACAGAAAGGTTAGGGCAACACACAAAAACTTCATCAGTGACACATAAAAAAGGATATAGGAACCTAAATGAAAACAATGACATAGTTTTACACATCTTCAGTAGCTAAGAAATATATAAATATTACAATAAATATGGTACTTTACCCTGAAAAAGACTTGAAGTTTGCTTGTGGAAGTGGACTCAGAAGGATTGCAGCTGTGAGTCATGGTGACGTAGAGAATGGAAGGTTATCTGAAATTGAAAGGAAAGTTGCAACAAACACCAGATGTGGGTGAGTGTAGCACAGTGAACTGAGGTAGCTGGTTGATGTTTGAGGTATTTGCGTGTGTGTGTTTTATATATTCCTGTATAGCTTGGGTGCAGTTTCTTGCATTCACCTAATATTTCTTGCAGACAAAATCATGCACGAGCAAACACGAAATTCATGTTATGTTCAAACTGTTCCGTGATATATCAATGGCACTGAAATAAATTCTCATATTCAACACAAGCACTGTAGCAGAACCAACTGTATCTCGTTTTGTCTTGATGATTAACCAGCACCTTAACTGTCTCCCTGCTTTATTGTTTTCTCTTCATTCTCATAATATACAAAGACACTCGTATTTTTAGAAAGACTGATTGGAACATCTGTCAACCAGATAATTAAACTTATTGAATATTGTCTATCTCCAGGATCCTGGTCTGGGACATGGGAAATAAAAAACGTTTTGAAACAATGGGTTCTGCCTTTATACAGCTTGAGTATGGGGAACTAAGCACATACCTTTGAAGCAAAACAATCGTTCTTAAAATATGACAACATATAGAATTAATACATCAGTGCTGAAGAGATAGGGTAAAGTAGTTAGTAAAGAGATAGGGTAAAGTAGTTAGTAAGGTAAAGCTTCTTAGAATATATACATTTTGATCCAGATTGTAAACAAAGTTGTGAACATGGATTGGGGAAGTGATCCCAGAAGATGAAAACCCTAGCATCAAATTCTACCAGCATTTTGGTTCTACGTAAGATGGAGTAAGAATAGTTCTTATTGTCTCCAACCGAAAGCAACTGTAAAATCTGGACAGCATGCATGGAGCAGTTACATGAAGACTGAAAAGTAAACAGTAGCAGGTAGGTTAAAGATGAAAACCAGATTTCTTTTTTCTTTTCTTTTTTTTTTTTTTAAAGACCGGGTCTTACTCTGTCAACCAGGTGGAGTGCAGTGGTTGATCAAGGCGCACTGCAGCCTCAATCTCCTGGGCTCCAGTGTTCCCCGTGCCTCAGCCTCCCAAGTAGCTGGGACCACAGGCACTTGGCACCATGACTGGCTAGTTTTTTTAATTTTATTTTTAGTAATGATGAGGTCTTGTTCTGTTGCCTAGGCTGGTCTCAAACTCCTGAGCTCAAGCACACCTCGACCTCCCAAAGTGCTAGGATTACAGACGTAAGCCACCGTGCCTAGCGATGACCAGATTTCAAGTACCTTTAAACTAGCAGTAAGTTTGCCATTTTGTCCCCTGATATTCCCCTGCCTAAATGCAGCACAGCGTAAAACCAAGCGTGGGCACCAAGCTACCGACAGCAAATTCCAGGAGAAGCAAGGAGTGGCAAAGGTAACACCCAGGGAGAATGTAGAAATCCCCATGGCTTTCTTTTGTTTTTTTTTTTTTTCTTCATGCCCTCATGCATCAGTCTTCAAGTAACCTTATGGTGCCAACAGAAGCTGCAGTGAGAGTCAGCAGGAGCCAGAACTCCAAGGAAGGGAAATCTCTTCCCTAAATCCTCTCTTTCTCTTTCTTCCTATCCATTGGTCCTAACTGGAGTACAGTCACAAAAATACATGACAAGTTGAATAACTAAAGATACAGCTTTCTGACTGGAGGACTGAAAACAGGAGTTACCTGCAGGGAACTAGAAGGTACCAGGAAGATGACAGAGAAAGCCTTAAGGAAACTGGCCCCATAAAGTTGTTTATGAGTCGGGTGCAGTGACTCATGCCTGTAATCCCAGCACTTTGGGAGGCCAAGGCAGGAGGATCACTTGAGGTCAGGAGTTCGAGACCAGCCTGGCCAATATGGCAAAACCCCGTCTCTACTAAAAAGACAAGCATTAGCTGGCATGGTGGCACACACCTGTAATCCCAGCTACTTAGGATGCTGAGACAGGAGAATCGCTTGAAACCAGGAGGCAGAGGTTGCAGTGAGCTGCGATCGTGCCACTGCACTCCAGCCTGGGTAACAGAGCAAGACTGTCTCAAAAAAAAAAAAAAAAAAAAAAAGTTGTTTATGAACTTCTGGGCCTGTGGAAAGAAAGGGTCTAATCCTAATCAACATACCAAAGACATGGAGAACTGAAATAAAAACCATCACCCAGAACCCAGGACTACCTAGTAGTGCACAGAGGAGACAGATCCAAAAAACTCTGTGAAAGTTTTGACAGCTGAACTGACATTGGCGACACAGAAAGCAGATTGGAGCTCACAGCCCAAATTTAATGAAGTCAATTGCCTGCTAAAATGAAAATATTAACAATTTTCATAGGATTGAAAGAAGACCCTGAGACTCATACTATTCAAAATGTCCAGGATGTAATTCTGTAAGATAGAACCAGGAAAATCCTATAAGAAGAACCAGGAAAATCACAGATTGCTGGGGTGGGGGGAGGAGACAGAACACGAACCAAAAGATGCCAATGCTGAGATGACAATAATATTAGAATTATATGATAAAGACTTTAAGGCAGTTATTATCCAAATGTTCCAACAAGTAATGGTGAACACTTTTTTTTTTTTTTTTTTTTTTTTTTTGAGACAGAATTTCGTTCTTTCACCCAGGCTGGAGTGAAGTGGCGCGATCTCCACTCACTGCAACCTCCGGTCCCCGGGCTCAAGTGATTCTCCTGCCTCAGCCTCCTGAGTAGATGGGATTATAGGCACTCACCACCACGGCTGGCTAATTTTTGTATTTTTAGTAGAGACGGGGTTTTGCCATGTTGGCCAGGCTGGTCTCGAACTCCTGACCTCAGGTCATCCACCTGCCTCAGCCTCCCAAAGTGCTAGGATTACAGGCATGAGCCACCATGCCTGGCCAACACTTTTTAAATGAATGGAAAAATAGAAAATCTCAACAAAGAAATAGAGCATGCAAATTATCAGGGAAATGCAAATGAAAACCACAGTGAGACACCACCTTACTGCTGCAAGGATGGCCATAATTTAAAAGTCAGAAAATAAATAGATGTTGGCATGGATGTGGTGAAAAGGGAGCACTCTTACACTGCTGCTGGGAATGTAAACTAGTATAACCTCTGTGGAAAACAGTATGGAGATTCCTTAAAGAACTAAAAGTATAATACCATTTGAACCAGCAATCCCACTGCTGGCTATCTACCCAGAGGAAAAGAAGTCATTATATGGAAGACACATGCACATGCTTGTTTATAGCAGCATAATTTGCAATTGCAAAAATATGGAACCAACATAAATGCCCATGAGCTAAGGAGTAGATAAAGAAAATGTGGTATATATACACCATGGAATACTACTGAGCCATAAAACGGAATGAAATAGTGGCCTTTGTAGCAACTTGGATGGGGCTGGAGGCCATTATTCTAAGTGAAGTAACTCAGGAATGGAAAATCAAGTATCGTATGTTCTCACTTATAAGTGGGTATGTTCCCACTTATAAGGGGGAGCTAAGCTATGAGGATGCAAAGGCATAAGAATGATATAATGAACTTTGGGGACAGGATGGAGGGGGTGAGGAATAAAAGACTATACATTGGGTACAGTATACAATGCTTAGGTGACGGGTGCATCAAAATCTCAGAAATCATCACTAAAGAACTTATCCATGTAACCAAAAACCACCTGTACCCCCAAAAGCTATTGAAATAATTTTTTTTAACTCACAGAGTGGTTGGAAACCCTCATAATGGTCTCCACCCTCCTGGGGGGGAAAAAAAAGAAATAGAAGATGTAAGGAAGAGTCAAATGGATATATTAGAAGCAAAAAATATAATTACCAAAGCAAAAAACTTAGTGGGCTCAATCATAGAACGGAGACGACAGGAGAAAGAGTAAATGAGCTTGAAGATAGATCAATAGAAATTATCCGGTGTAGACCAGGCATGGTACCTCATACCTGTAAATCCCAGCACTTTGGGAGGCTGAGCCGGACAGTTCACTTGAGGCCAGGAGTTCAAGACTAGCCTGGCCAACGTGGTGAAACCCCATCTCTACTAGAAATTTTTTTAAAAAATTAGCTGGGCGTGGCAGTACTTGCCTGTAACCCAGCTACTCAGGAGGCTGAGACACGAGAATCATTTAAACCCAGGAGTCGGCGGTTGCAGTGAGCCAAGATCATGCCATTGCATTCCAGCCTGCACGACAGAGCAAGACTCTGTCTTAAAGAGAATAAATTATCCAGTATACAGAAGACGGGAAAAGACTGGGAGGGGGAAAAAAGAACAGAGCCTCGGGGACCTGCGGAACAATAACAGAAAAATCTAACAGTCATGTCACTGGAATAACAAAGAAAGAAGGACCATAGGGCCAAAAAATTATTTGAAGAAATAATATTTGAAACGTCTTGAGTTGGGCAGAAGACATGAATTTACAGATTTAAAAAGCTCAGAACCCCAAACAGGATAAAATAAATTTATTCCCAGGTAAAGCATAATAAAATTATTTAAAACAAAAAATTCTGAAAGCCAGGGAAAAATGACATATATAAGAACAAATGATTTAACTGATGATATATTTCTCATCAGAAACCCTGGAGGCCAGAGGAAGTGGAACATTTTGGAAGTGTTTAAACAATTATCAACACAAATTTCTATGTCCAGCAAAAAATACTCTTCAGGAGTAAAAGTGAAAGAAAGACATTCTCAGATGAGTAGGATAATTCATTGCCAGCCGACCAGCTCTGAGAATTGCTAAAGGAAGTTATTCTGAGAGAGGGGAAATGAATGCTGGAGGAAACCTGGAACATCATGGATGATAGAAGAGCAACAAAAATGGGAAGTATAATAGACTAGTTTTCTCCTCTTGAGTTTGCTGAAATATGTTTTACAGGTGAAAACAAAAATCATAGCATTGTCTGATGAGGTTTTCAATGTACATAGACATAATATAGAGACAACTACAGGATAAAGAGAGAAATGGGGTCTATATGTGTTTTTGCATTCCACTTGAAGTGGTAAAATTTTAATTCTAAGTATGTACATTGACATTCTAAAGTATAGACTATATAAAGAGATGTCAAAATCCAATAGTAGCTAAACTATAATAAAATTCGCAGTGTTCAAATAACCAAGAAGAGGGCAGGAAATGGGAAAGAGGAAGGAATAATCAGAAAATAAATAATAAAATGGTAGCCCCAAAATGATTTTTTTTAATGATGCAACTCTAAGCTGCCTTCAAGAAACTCACTTTATTTTTATTTTTATTTTTTTACTTTTGTGTAATTTCTTTTTTTTTTATTATTTAAGTTTTAGGGTACATGTGTACAATGTGCAGGTTTGTTACCTACGTATACATGTGCCATGTTGGTGTGCTGCACCCATTAACTCATCATTTAACATTAAGTCCTAATGCTATCCCTCCCCCCTCCCCCCACCCCACAACAGGCCCCAGTGTGTGATGTTCCCCTTCCTGTGTCCATGTGTTCTCATTGTTCAGTTCCCACGTACGAGTGAGAACATGCAGTGTTTGGTTTTTTGTCCCGGCGATAGTTTGCTGAGAATGATGGTTTCTAGCTTCATCCATGTCCCTACAAAGGACATGAACTCATCATTTTTTATGGCTGCATAGTATTCCATGGTGTATATGTGCCACATTTGTTAATCCAGTCTATCACTGTTGGACATTTGGGTTGGTTCCAAGTCTTTGCTATTGTGAATAGTGCCACAATAAACATACGTGTGCATATGTCTTTATAGCAGCATGATTTATAATCCTTTGTGTATATACCCAGTAATGGGATTGCTGGGTCAAATGGTGTTTCCAGTTCTAGATCCCCAAGGAATCGCCACACTGACTTCCACAAGGGTTGAACTAGTTTACAGTCCCACCAACAGTGTAAAAGTGTTCCTATTTCTCCACATCCTCTCCAGCACCTGTTTCCTGACCTTTTAATGATCGCCATTCTAACTGGTGTGAGATGGTATCTCATTGTGCTTTTGATTTGCATTTCTCTGATGGCCAGTGATGATGAGCATTTTTTCATGTGTCTTTTGGCTGCATAAATGTCTTCTTTTGAAAAGTGTCTGTTCATATCCTTTGCCCACTTTTTAATGGGGTTGTTTGTTTTTTTCTTGTAAATTTGTTTGAGTTCATTGTAGATTCTGGATATTAGCCCTTTGTCAGATGAGTAGATTGCAAAAATTTTCTCCCATTCTGTAAGTTGCCTGTTCACTCTGATGGTAGTTTCTTTTGCTGTGCAGAAGCTCTTTGGTTTAATTAGATCCCATTTGTCAGTTTTGGCTTTTGTTGCCATTGCTTTTGGTGTTTTAGACATGAAGTCCTTGCCCATGCCTATGTCCTGAATGGTATTGCCTAGGTTTTCTTCTAGGGTTTTTATGGTTTTAGGTCTAACATTTAAGTCTCTAATCCATCTTGAATTAATTTTTGTATAAGGTGTAAGGAAGGGATCCAGTTTCAGCTTTCTACATATGGCTAGCTAGTTTTCCCAGCACCATTTATTAAATAGGGAATCCTTTCCCCATTTCTTGTTTTTGTCAGGTTTGTCAAAGATCAGATAGTTGTAGATATGCAGCATTATTTCTGACGTCTCTGTTCTGTTGCATTGGTCTATATCTCTGTTTTGGTACCAGTACCATGCCGTTTTGGTTACTGTAGCCTTGTAGTATAGTTTGAAGTCAGGTAGCGTGATGCTCCAGCTTTGTTCTTTTGGCTTAGGACTGACTTGGCAGTGCGTGCTCTTTTTTGGTTCCATATGAACTTTAAAGTAGTTTTTTCCAATTCTGTGAAGAAAGTCATTGGTAGCTTGATGGGGATGGCATTGAATCTAAAAATTACCTTGGACAGTATGGCCATTTTCACAATATTGATTCTTCCTACCCATGAGCATGGAATGTTCTTCCATTTGTTTGTATCCTCTCTTATTTCACTGAGCAGTGGTTTGTAGTTCTCCTTGAAGAGGTCCTTCACACCCCTTGTAAGTTGGATTCCTTGGTATTTTATTCTCTTTGAAGCAATTGTGAATGGGAGTTCACTCATGATTTGGCTCTCTGTCTGTTGTTGGTGTGTAAGAATGCTTGTGATTTTTGCACGTTGATTTTGTATCCTGAGACTTTGCTGAAGTTGCTTATCAGCTTAAGGAGATTTTGGGCTGAGACGATGGGGTTTTCTAGATATACAATCATGTCATCTGCAAACAGGGACAATTTGACTTCCTCTTTTCCTAATTGAATACCCTTTATTTCCTTCTCCTACCTGATTGCCCTGGCCAGAACTTCCAACAGTATGTTGAATAGGAGTGGCGAGAGAGGGCATCCCTGTCTTGTGCCAGTTTTCAAAGGGAATGCTTCCAGTTTTTGTCCATTCAGTATGATATTGGCTGTGGGTTTGTCATAGATAGCTCTTATTATTTTGAGATACATCCCATCAATACCTAATTTATTGAGAGTTTTTAGCATGAAGGGGTGTTGAATTTTGTCAAAGGCCTTTTCTGCATCTATTGAGATAATCGTTGAAGAAACTCACTTTAAATAGAAGAATATTGGTGCATTAAAAGTGGAAAATGGCAAAAGACATACCATGCAAACACTAATCAAAAGGAAGTTAGAGTGGATATATTAGTAGCAGAAAATTAGACTTCAGGTTAAAGAAAATGATTAGAGCTAAAGAGGAATACTACATAATGACAAAAGAGATAAGTCACCAAGAATAACAAATAATTCTAATTGTATATGCACCTAACAACAGAGGTTCAGAATACCTGAAGCAAAAATTGGCAGAAAGGAAAGGAGAAATAGCTAATCCACAATTATACTTCGCAAGCGTAACACTACTCTCTCAACATTTGATAGAAATGCTGGACATAAAATCAGGGATATAGAAGAACTGACAATCTGATTAATATTTATAAAACATGCTATCCAACAATAACACCATCCACATTCTTTTCAAGTGTACATGGAACATTCAACAAGATAGACCATATTCTGGGTCATAAAACCCTAATGAATTTTAAAAAATTGAAATCACACAAATTATATTCTTGAACTATAATGGAATTCAATTTTAGAAATCAATAAAAGAGTGATAACAGGAAAATCTTCAAGTACTTGGAAATTAAACAGCATACTTCTTAGTAATCTATGGGTCAAAGAAGAGGTATTAAGGAAAATTGGAAAATATTTTGAACTGGGTGAAAATGAAAATATCAGACAGTGAAAAACACAATATATACTGTGATGTGTACTGTAATACAAAGTAGGTCAATTACCGATGCTCATTTATTCATCATGAACACACAAAATCAGTAAAATACTCAAATAACAAGTTTTAAGGTATTGGTATATTCACCCAGTTGATAAAAATCAGCCAGTTAATTTGACAGATAAGTATTAAATAATCAGGCTGTTAGAATCAGGTGAGTAAAGGAGAAAGTAAAAACCTGAACAAAGTAGGATGATGCAGGTAAAGCAATGCTTAGAGGAAAATTGATAGTATTAAATGTTTATATGAGGAGAAAAGAAAGATCTCAAGTAAATACCCTGAGTTTGCACCTTAAAAAATAGAAAAAGAAGAGTAAAAGCCAAAGCAAGCAGAGGGGAGGAAATGGTAAAGATGAGACCAGAAAGCAATGAAATTGAACACAGGAAAATAGAGAAAATCAATGAAACTAAAATCTGTATTTGGAAAGATCAATAAAATTGATAAGCCTCTAGCAAGGCTGACAAAGATAAATCAGCAATATCCAGAATTCTAGACCCCCATGGACTTCTTTTAAAAATAATAAGGGAATACTCCACATATTTGACAATTTAAACATAATGGATCAATTCCTTGAAAACCATAAACCCTAAAACTCATCCACGATGGAACAGATAACCTCAGTAGTCCAATATTATGTCTATTAAAGAAATTGTATTTATAGTTAAGAAGAAAGCAAAAGAGAATAACATTGGAGGAATCAATACATAGCTTTAATACTTACTACAAAGCTACAGTAATCAAGACAGTGTGGAATTGGCAAAATAATAGACACGTAAACCAATGGAAGAGAATAGAGAGAATAGACTCTCACAAGTGTGGCCATTTGATTTTTAGCAAACATGCAAAAGCAATTTAATGGAGAAGGGATAGTCCTTTCAACAAGTGATGATGGAAAAAGTGGATATCCATATGCAGAGAAAAAAGAACCTTGACCTAAAGCTCATACCTTATACAAAAATTAACTCCAAATGTATCGTAGGTCTAAACGTAAAACTATAAAACTTTAAAGAAGTAATGCATAAGAGAAAATCTTCATGACCTAGGGTTAGGCAAAGTGTTCTTAGACATGAAACTAAAATCGTGATCCATAAAAGAAAAATATTGATCACCTGGACTTCATCAAAATTAAAAACCTTTGATCTGCAAAAGACACTATTAAGGCAATGACCGCCACAGACTGGGAGAAAATGTTTTCAAATTACATATCTAACAAAGGTCCTGTATCCAGTATATATAAAGAACTCTCAAAACTCAACAGTAGAACAAGCAATCCAATTTAAAAATAAACAAAAGACTTGAATAGATTCTTCACCATAGGAAATATAAGGATGACAAACATGTGAAAAGATGTTTAACATCACTAGCATCAGGGAGATGCAAATTAAAACCTTGACAAAGGCTGGGTACAATGGCTCACACCTGTAACCCCAACACTTTAGGAGGTTGAGGCTGCAGTGAGCAGTGACTGTGCCACTGCACTCCAGCCTGGGTGACAGAGTGAGACCCTGCCTCAAAAATTAAAAAATAAATAAAAATAAAACTGAATAAGATATGCCTCCACACCTATTAGAATGGCTAAAATACAAAATACTGACAATACCAAAAGCTGGTGAGGATACAAAACAACAGGAGCCCTCATATGTTGCTGGTGGGAATGTAAAGTGGTATCACAACCCCAGAAAAGGTTGACACTTGCTTATAAAGAGTAATATACACTTAACATATGATCCAGCAGTCCTGTTCCTGTGTATTTACCCTAAAGAAGTACAAATTTATGTTCATACAAATACCTGAATTCATACATGAATGTTTATAGTAGCTGAATTCATAATAGCCTAAAACTGGAAACAACTGTAAAGAAACTGTAGTACTTTCATACCATGGAATATTGCTCAGCAATATAAAGGAAGGTACTACTGATACACCCAACAACTTGGATGAATAGCAGAGGCATTATGCTGAGTGGATAAGCCAAGACTCAAGGCTACATTCTGTATGATTCCATTTCTTGAAAATAAACTACAATGATGTAGAGAACAGAAGAGTGGTTGTCATGGGTTAGAGAATGGTGTGACTGCAAAGGGGCAGCATGAGGAGGTGTTTGAAGCATGGTGGGACTATTCTTCAGCCTGATTGTGGTGTGTTACATGTGTTTAAAAAGTCGTGGTAAGGCCAGATGTGGTGGCTCACACCTGTAATCCCAGCACTTTGGGAGGCCGAGGCGGGCAGATCACCTGAGGTCGGGAGTTCAAGACCAGCCTGGCCAACATGGTGAAACCCTGTCTCTACTAAAAAACATAAAAAATTAGCTGGGTATGGTGGTGGACACCTGTAATCCCAGCTACTTGGGAGGCTGAGGCAGGAGAATCGCTTCAACCTGGTAGCTGGAGGTTGCAGTGAGCCGAGATCGTGCCATTGCACTCCAGCCTGGGCAACAAGAGCAAAACTGTCTGAAAAAAAAAAAAAAACAAAACAAAAAAAACAGTCATGGTAAGCCGGTCACAGTGGCTCACACCTGTTATCCCAGCATTTTGGGAGGCTGAGGCAGGTGGATCACCCGAGATCAGGAGTTTGAGACCAACCTGGCCAACATAGCAAAACCCCATCTCTATTAAAAATACAGAAATTAGCCAGGCGTGGTGGCATGCGTGTGTAATCCGAGCTACTTGGGAGGCTAAGGCAGAAGAATCACTTGAACCCAGGAGGCAGAGGTTGCAGTGAGCCAAGATCGTACCATTGCACTCCAGCCTGGGTGAAAAGAATGAAACTCCATCTCAAAAAAATAATAATTTTTTTTAAAAAGCCATGCCATGACTTTTTAGCCAGGCACACTAGCATGTGCCTTTAATCTCAGCTATTTGTGAGGCTGAGGCGGGAGGATCGCTTGAGACCAGCCTGGGCAACATAGTGAGACCCTGTCTCAAAAAAATTTTTAAAAAATCGTGGAACTGTACCCCACCAGTCAGTTTTACTGTGCAATAATTTTTAAAGTAAGATTTTTTAAATAGAATTTCTGTGGCCTGATAAGATATAATTCTGCTTCAAGAACTTCTGTGCATGTCCAACATTGAGATCATCACAAGGTAATTCCCGAAACTGCCACACTGAAGACAAGGCACACCTAAATAAATGTCACTGGGAGCCCCTGCTAAACTTTTTGGCCAGGAATCCATACCAAGGAACAAGTATCCAACTATGACAAAGGAACAAAACATTCATATTCTCTTTGCTAAAGCACATTTGTGAAAGTAAAACATCTCCCCTGACCCCCGCAAAAAAAAAAAAAGAAAGTCATTCCTAAAAATTGATAGAATAGATTTGGACATCAGCGTGTCAGGCCACTCATGCAAGTTCTAGCCCTTCAAATAAGAATGTAAAGCCTTAATAACATGACAGCGTTTTGAATAGGAAAATCTGGATTTGTGAAGCAGTGTGTGTTTTTGACAACAGTAGTTCCACATTCTTTTATGCAACATAAACATCGATTTGTTTAAAGTTACCATTCTTTTATTTATCCAGGGGGAGCATAGATAGCATCATAGGGAAAAAGAGACTCTATCCTGATTTGTTTTCTCTTTATTTCACTACAGCCAGCATTCTGGAACCCCTTTCAAACATCCCTTCCTGTGGGTTAAGGGAGATCATTTTAAAACAAACAGACCACACAAAAAAAGAGCACAGTTTCTAAATTTTTGTAATAATAATTGAAAATGTAAATTAGTTTCAATCAAGTTTCTTTTGTTCTCCTGGTTTAAAATTACTGGTTAAGGTTATTTTGCATTCACAAATGTTAAACAGTGTATCTGAGCAAGGTGAAATAGATTACAGAGGAGTCATATTGGCCGGTGGGACCTCCTACAGGCCTGCAGATGACTGAAGGCTCAAACTGCCTCTAGTGGCTTCTGTTTAAGCCCCACCCACCTATTACAATTCTGAGGGGGAACAATATTCCAATAAAGATATTTTCTTTCCTATTATTTTATTTTATAATGGCTGTGATTGTATACCATTTCATATTAGGCTTAGCAAATTCACATACTCATCTTCACTTGATGATGTACCAATTTGCTCTTTTCATTTCTTCACAAAATTAACTGGCCTGTGTTGAAGAGCATAAATCTCTAGTTCCTAAATTCTTGATACACTTTGTGGAATTTTTTACTAGCATTAAAAAGTGTTTGAAGCTGCATTCTGTGGATGAGGCCCCAGGCCCTATCCAAAGATATCCCTGGAGTATTTCTCTTTTTATTTGTTTTATATATGAAGTTGCTCTATAAAAGTTTATCTAAAAGAAAAAGGGTTCCATTACTAAGAAAATCTTGTGAACGCCTCTCACCTGGACAAATGAAATTCACAGATAATGAGAACTTGAGTTTTTAACCAGTCATCCCCACTTCCCATCCCTCTAAACTTTAAGTGTTGCTAACAGCAAAATTTGACTGATTTCATGCTTTATTTGTCAACATTGGAATAGTGTTTATTGAATACCTTCTATATGCCAGTACCATATTTCAGGGGGGTGCATTACTTTATCTTACTTTGCCTTTGGAAAAACTGCTGAGAAGTGAAGTGGCTAAGGCAGAAAAGGGGAAGAATGAGGACATGGATTATCTGTCTCAGAGTAATTGAGTGCCACGGTGTGTACTGACTAATGTGCCAGACCTTCAAATGAGATAAATGGGCGGTAAAAAGTGATTTCAGAGAAACAGACCTGCTAGAGCTCAGATTGAGGCACTTCTGTTATAGTCATAGAAAATTACAGAACAATTAGAGCCAAGAGGATTGCAGAAGAAACAAAACACTTTCATGTTAATACAGCCTGCCAAGGAATCAGATAAGATATTGGCATAACATAGGCTTGGGAACTGAAGAATTCCTATGTTGTTGATCCTTGAACCTTCTGTTCAAATCCCAGATAGAGGGCGATAGATAGGTAAGACAGAAAATTTACAGTGGAATGGCATCTAAATATGTTGAGGCTGGAATGAAGCCTATTACAAGAACCTGAGAACTTTTTTTTTTTTTTTTTTTTTTGAGACAGAGTCTCGCCGTGTCGCTCAGGCTGGTGTGCAATGGCATGATCTCGGCTCACTGCAACCTCCGTCTCCAGGTTCAAGTGATTCTCCTGCCTCAGCCTCCTGAGTAGCTGGGATTACAGATTTGCACTACTTCGCCTGGCTAATTTTTGTATTATTAGTAGACAGGGTTTCACTATGTTGGCCAGGCTGGTCTCGAACTCCTGACCTCAGGTGATCCACCCGCCTCAGCCTCCCAAAGTGCTGGGATTATAGGCGTGAGCCACCGCACCTGGCCACTGAGAACAATTTTTAAAAGAGGACAGAGAACATCAATGGGATGTATTATCAAAGGACTTCCCATACTTTGAGACCTAGCCTGGGGAGATGTATAGCGTGGGAAGGATTTTTGTTTTGTTTTTCTGATTTTTCCAAACAATTTTTTTGAGTTGCAAAAGCTTAAGATAAAAGTTACAGGAATTGAGTGTTTCCTTTCTTTAGGTGAAAGTAGTTGAGAGAGAACACATTCATGGCTATGCATTTTATTCCAAGGAAAATCCATTAGCCAATTTGTTTTTTGTAGAATAGTTTCGTTTTCTATTGCATGTAGAAAGCAGCCTAGGTAAGCTTTCAGTGGGAAAGACCAGATCTTGTATACAAGCAAACCTAGTTTCTAATTAAACAAGTTTCTAACACTTTAATTTCTAAAAAGAAAAAGCAGGCTGGGCATGGTGGCTCACGCCTGTAATCCCAGCACTTTGGGAGGCTGAGGCAGGTGGATCACTTGTGAGACCAGCCTGGCCAACATGGTGAAACCCTGTCTCTACTAAAAATAGAAAAATTAGCTGGGCATGGTGGTGCATGCCTGTAATCCCAGCTACTTGGGAAGCTGAGGCAGGAGAATTGCTTGAACCTGGGAGGGGAAGGTTGCAGTGAGCCGAGATTGCACCACTGTACTCCAGCCTGGGTGATAGAGCAAGACTCCATCTGAAAAGAAAGAAAAAAAAAAAAAAAGGCAAAAAGCAGCCAAGTCATTTTTTTGTTGGCTCTGTTTTTGCAGTGCCATTATTGTCCTGGCAAATTGGAAGAATTTAGACAAGGAATTAGTGAATTACACATGCATGTATGTTAATACCCTTTCTTTTATTACTTTTTCTTTGGTTTTTTAAATTTAATTTGCTGACATTTGAAAATATACCTACAATTACTTGTTACTGAATAACTACTTATTCAAAATATCATGGAGGAAAGTCACAAGACCTCTACCATGATTCAGTAACTAAATTATGTTAATAGCTACCTGAAATTTTTTAAAGAAAGTCTAAACCAATGGACTCCACTAAATGATCTCTTAGAGAATTACTGCTTATCTCTCATTATGATGGCTGGTTAGGATAGAGAGTCTGTGTCCTCAGAGCCTAGCAGCCATGTTTAGGGGTGGGCTGTATGGATATATTTCATTGACTGAGCTGGCTAGAACAGGATAATGGCCAAATGTAGTCTGACCAGTAGAACTGAACATTGACAAGAATTAAGTCTTAATGAAATAGGAGGACATAGTTAATGTGAATTGAGGGCTTACCATGTGCCAGACAGTAGACTTTTGCCAAACACTTTATGTGCATTGTCTTATTTAATCTTTACAACATTCTGGTGGGTATTTTACAGCTGGGTAAACCAAGGCTTCTAGAGGTTAAGTGACTTGGTAGAACCAGAATTTGAAGCAGTCTGTCCAACTCTAGAAGCCACACAATTAACTACTATTTTATATCTATTATCATTATCATTATACCTCTTATCATTAATGTGAGACCAAATGATACCAAAAAGCAAAGTTTAAGGATAGTGAGCAAAGACCTCTCCAAAATCTACCTCTACACTTTCTGCTAAAGGATAGCTGATACACACCCCACCCACCACCACCAAAAAAAAAAAAAAAAAGCACACCATTTCTTGAATATTCCTAAGCATCATTTTTGAAAATTTCATTGTTATGTATGTGAATCTATGCTGTTCTATGAAACTATTAGTCACTAAAACTACATTCATAGATATAATTTGTTTCATAGTAGCTTATAAGGGATATAACCTCATTATAGACTGACAAACAGTCTAGAACAAAGCAGAGACAGTAGGGATACATTAAAGGTTTGTTGTAGCCGAATTTAACCCCCCAGAAAAGATTTAAAGCAAACATACCAGCTACTATGTTTCAGGCACTGTTCTAAGCATTTTTTCTATTTAAACTCATTTAATATGCATCATAATCCTATGAGGTACTGTTGTTATTCCTGCTTTACAGATGAGGAAACATGGTTAGATGCTGTCTTTATTTACTTCACATTACTATTAATATGAAAGAATACCTCAGTCTGGGTGATTTATAAAGAAAAGAGGTTTATTTGACTTGTGACTCTGATGACTGGAGAACTTCAAGACAAGATTGGACATTTGTATCGGATGAGGGCCTCGGGCTGCTTCCCCTCGTAGGGGAAGGTGAAGGAGAGCTGGCTGTGTAGAGATCGCATGGTGAGAGAAGAAGTGAGAGACAGAGGAGGGGAGGTGTGAGGCTGTTTTTAACAACCAGATCTAAAGGGAATTAATAGAGTAAGAACTCACTTAGCCACTCCTTCCCTTAGGGAGGGCAGTAATCTATTCATGAGAGATCTATTGCCATGATCAAAATACCTCCCATTAGGTCCTTCCTCCAACATGTGGGATCAAATTTCAACATGAGGTTTGGAGGAGACAAACGTCCAAATTATAGCAGATATCTTGCCCAAGACCACACATTTAATTAAGTAGAGCCAGGATTTGAACCCAGTCTGGTTCCACAGTGTGTGCTCTTAACCACCACACTATACTTGTCTCATTTCGTATTTTTACATGTAGTAGTTTAAAATACCTTGGCTTTACTTAGCTCCTTTCTTCTAAAGAACTTATTCTGCTAGCCTCCTGATTCTCTCTATGCCAGATTAAGTTCTTGCAAGTGTCTGTTTATCTCGGGAAACTTCCCAAAGACAAATATTCATAGCTAATAAATAGTTACAATACTCACTGCCATTTACTTAGCACTAATTTTATGCCAGATACTGTACTGTTTCCTATACATTATCTCATTCGATCTTCGTAACAGTGCCTTGAGGTCATGTTCCCCCCAACCACCACCATTTACAAATGAGAGGTTACCTGGCCTCTCTGAGCCTCAGTTTTTTCATTTGTAAAACTGAGAAAGCCTCTTGATGTTCTGTTAGGAATTTCTAAAGCCAATTGAACACGTATTCAAGTATATACATAGACTGTGGAACATAAATTTTACTTCTAGGCACTCAAATTTTGACATTTTTATATTTCAATTTTTATTTTAAGTTCTAGGGTACATGTACAGGATGTGCAAGTTTGTTACATAGGTAAATGTGTGCCATGGTGGTTTGCTGCACCTATCAACCCATCAGCTAGGTATTAAGCTCAGCACGCACTAGCTGTTTTCCTAATGCTCTCCCTCCCCAGTTTATTCTTTTTTTCTTTTCCTTTTTTTTTTTGAGACAGAGTCTCACTCTGTTGCCCAGGCTGGAGTGCAGTGTCGCGATCTCAGCTCACTCCAATCTCCATCTCCCATATTCAACTGATTCTCCTGCCTCAGCCTCCCGAGTAGCTGGGACTACAGGTGTGTGCCACCACACCCGGCTAATTTTTGTATTTTTAGTAGAGATGGGGTTTTGCCACATTGGCCAGGCTGGTCTCAAACTCCTGACCTCAGGTGATCCTCCCGCCTTGGCCTCCCAAAGTGCTGGGATTACAGGCATGAGCCACCTAGCTCGGCCACCCCCCCACCCCCCCCCACAAATTTTGACATATTTTTAATCAAAGGTGCAATTTCTAAAGGTGCTTCTCAGAATGAAGAGCAAAAATTATAAAATTAAGTTGACACAGTTAGATGTTGGGTCCCTAGTACAACAATGGTACGCATTGGAAAGCTTGTCTATTTGGCTTGGTCAGTTTCTCACTGCAGCCTTTGCCTCTAGCCCCCAGGCCCATGACCTTTTTTGTGGCCCTGTGCTTCAGCCACTTGGACCTATAGTGAACTATAACCTTAATGTGACATCATTGTAGCCTGTGTGAGGGAGGTACCAGGTGCGTATGAATGGACTGTCTCTGGCACACAAAGCAAGTATGTCAGATTGAAAACTGGCCACAAAAGAACTGATTAACACAGAATGACATAGTTGAAAATGCATCAATGAAAAGTGGCATAATAAAAAGATCAAGGGGCTTGGACACTGAAAACCTGGCATCAAGTATTGGCTCTGCCACTTACTAGCTGCATGACCTAAGGCAAGCCCAGTAACCTCTTTGAGTCTCAGCTTTCTTATCTGCAAAATGAGGATAATCAGAATAGGTAGCTCACATGTTGAGGATCAAATGGGAGAAACCATAATGCAAAGGAGAGTGCTCTGAAAACTAGAAAGTGTCAAACTGACATTAATCTATCATGCTGAACTTCATTAAGCCCCTCCTTTGGCATATTGTGATTTAATCCATATATAGCATGCATATATGGACTTTATTTTATCTTGCTCAATCCTAGACCAGCATTTCATGCCAAGAAGTGAGATGATGTTTGGAAATAAAAATATGCAGCCTTCTCGATTCTAGCTATGAATAATCATTCTAATTTTGACTCTACCAGTTTTTCTAAGAGGTTTCAAACAAACCATGGCTACCCCATTTACTGACCAGATCTAGTATTATAAACAGATGACTTCACCTTGATGAACTTTGTAAAATAAGGGAAATAATCCCAGTTTCCCCTGACCTCACAGAGTTATTTTGAGGATTGAATGCTTTGAAAAATATCACATACTATGCAAGTGCAAGGGTTGTGAATTTTTTTTTATTGTTTAGCAGAGTAATTCATTTAGTTATTGAACAGGCATATTGATAAAAATATTGTCAGGAATAGAAAAATGAATATGACCATCAAAGACCTCTCAGTGTAGCATCGGAACTAAAACACACAAATAATTCTGTTAGAAAATGAAAAGTGATACATGCCATTAAAAATTATAGAAAGACAGTGGTTGACATGAAGAGAGGGGTGTATAAATGGAAATATCCACATTTAACTGTGTCACAGTATTGGAGAAGATGTACCGACACCATACTGTAAGCTTCTGCAATCTTTCAGTGTTTTTCTCTTGTCCCCTGATGTAGCCCTAGCAGCTAGAACAGTGCCTTGGCATGTAGTAGATTCTCAGTATTTTAGATGAATGAATAGTTGTCTTTCTGATGAATACAGGTGGCTCATGCTATGAGAGTAGGCTGACTTTAACTTATCCTACGTTTCCATATGAAGCAGAACTTCTTCAGAGATGTCACCTAACCCAGAATGCGCCTTAACATCCAGATCAAATTAAAAGGTTAAGTTTTCATCCTGATGTTACTCCAATGTATTTATAGTAGCCATGTATATTTATGTTAGTCATTGTTGATATTTGTTTATCACAGCACCAAGGGACCAGTTATTAAGATATTCGAAAGCTGACCAAACATTCCAGATGTCAGTTTTGCCTTTTTTTTTTTTTTTTTTTTTTTGTGGATTGGGGTGGAATGGGAAATAATGGAGAATTTTTATTTTAACAAGATAATGTGCCAGGGAAGAGGGACAAGTGGCTTTTTTTGGCCAATAACAAGACAAAGTCACATTGCAGTTTTTCATCCAGCTTAGATCTGAAAAGAAATCCTAGAAATTACTGAATCGAAGAAAACCCCCCTTTTTTTTTGAGACAGGATCTCTTTGTGTCACCCACATTGGAGTATAGTGGTGTGAACATAGCTCACTGCAGCCTCGAATTCCTGGACTCAAGGAGGTCCTCCTGCCTCAGCCTCCCAAGTAGCTGGGACTACAGACATGCGCTATCATACCCAACTAGTTTATTTTTTTTTTTTTTTGTAGAGATAGGGTCTCTCTATGTAACCCAGGCTGGTCCCAAACTCTTGGCCTCAAGCGACCCCCTCACCTCAGCCTCCCAAAGCACTACAATTACAGGCTTGAGCCACTGTTCCTGGCCCCATTTTTTCCAAATAAGATTTCATGCAGAATTCCCATCTATAAAACAGATAAATATTTTTATCAATATAGATGTCTATTTTAACTTTGTTTTTTACAAGTCTGTCAGTGAGAGCACCAGTTAATACATTGGGGTCTTAAAGGTCTTAAAAGTTGGTATATAGCACATGTGAGTGAACCTTTTACATTTTTTAATGAATATATACTCTAATAAATGAAGAAGCCCCTGAGGCCCACAAATAGTACATATTTGAACAACACTAATCTAGCCCTATCCATTCATACCATAGATAGGGAGTTTGAAACTAATCTATAGAACCTCATTCTACCACTACGTTTTACTTCGTGATGTGGTACTATTAATAAATCTGAACTTGGCCCCCTATCTCAGCACTTTGAGGTTTTAAGAGTGTCTCCAGCTTGAGCATCAATAAACATTTCTAGATCATCTTAAAGTTCCAGTGGAATCCAAGGGTATGACTTACAAGCCTTGATTTTTATGTTATTGTTTCTTCTGGTTTGAAATTTATATTTAAATTTTCATTGAGATATTGATACATGCTTACATGTAAGAGAGGGCAAATTCAATCTTTTTTTGACATTAGGTTAACCTAGAAATAATGACATTAAGAAAACCTTTTGTAGGGAGGGCAGTAAACAGTCCTCAGTCCCAGTGAGGACCCCATGGCCAATATTTGGATATTTCAACATCTGCAGTATTGAAGCCAGCCGTGTCTCCTCAGATGGAAATTGCCATGTGCAGAATGACTTGATAGAAAATGGTGTACATTCTATATAATCTTCTAACAGCAGAATGCGACCAGTGGCACTTCCCCTAAAAAAAATAAATTACCCGAAATTTGCAGCACATTCATATTCAATTTCATCACAGCAGATGCTCATTAGTATGTTGTTATTAATTGGTATTCACTTTAGGTTTTGTTTAAAATGAAGATAATAATTAGGTTTTAATTACTGCATCATTCGTGGGGAGGGGGGGGTTGTCTGTGGGGAGAGGGAAAGAGTGAAATGCCTCTTAAAGCACTGAAATATTTCCTGATGCTTATTCAGCAACGTGTGTTGCCAAAGACTTTGAAAAATAACTTCATCTTTACAAAAAAAGCATTCTGAAATGAAGAAATTACTGTGTGTTTTTTAAGCCCATCGTTATCAAGAACTTGCTGTAAATTGTCTAGTTGATGGACATACTGAATCAGATGATAATGTGCACCACCATTCTTTCTAATCAAATTACCAAAAAGGCTTCTTGGAAAAGTAACCCTCACAAGCGGCTGATTAATGAAGTGGTGGCAATGTTTTGTATTAGAACTAATTGAAGTAATCCAAATAAGTTATTTCTGTAGCCTATGGAAATAATTTCCTTTGCAAAGAAGTACAGTGGAGTTGGCAAACCAGTATTTTTTTTTCACCCTTTGTTGTTCCACATTTGCAAAATAGCTAAGTTAACATAGATATTGCAAATAAAATAGATAGAAAACTAAGTAACTGAGTGGCAGGGAAAACAAGAAAGTTTATTTCAACCTTTTCATAATCAAGACAAATAATTTACATAAAGCCTAAAGGTGTATGAAAATTGAGCGATACTGGAATTCGAAGGCGTATCTTTAGTAAAATGCTGTAGAAATAGCAGTTTTTAATGCATTCATTTAAAAGAGACATTCATGTTCAAGAGTTTAGACATGTTCCTTAGACAAAACTTTCTGGACAACCTGTGGCTGGCATGGCATTGTGTTTGGTGCACAAATCAAACCCTCCAGAAGCTTATAGTCTAATTGGGAAACGTATAGGATCTATCACATATCCACTGTGTACTTCGTAGCAGTCATGGTGCTAGGTGCTTTTTGTATGGTATCTTGTTATTTTAATGACATTCCTGAGACACATTAGTCTTGTTTTACAGATGGAGAAATTGAGGTGTGAATATGTTAAGCAGTTTGTCAAAGGTCACCCAAGCCTTTAGTGGTAGAACTACATTTCAAGCCAGATTCAGTCTGACCCCAAAGCCTATGATCTTTCTGCTATTCCAGTCTTCCATGGGGAGATACACATAGGACACATTAGAAATCAATCCAAAGGACTAGTGTTGTATCATTAAGCAATATATCGAGGCTAAATGAGAGGCGTGAGACAGATTTTCTGAATCTCTTCCGCATACATTCGTTGAGGGCCGGGTACATGCCAGGCTGTGTCCTAGGTACTAGCATTGCAGAGGGGAATACCTGTGGTCCCCGCCCTCAGCAGCTGACATCCTAGGAGACTCAAGGGGTGATAAAACCAGTGAGGACTACCTGGGGTGGGAGCTCTAGGTCAGAGGGTATAGTGAGCCACGTGGTCCCAGGAGAGGCAACTATGTCTGTCAGGTGGAGAGTGAACAGACAGAATTATGGAGGCACAAAAGCCTTCCCGAAGATGATGATGACTCTGGGGTCTGATGAGGTAGATAGGAACTGACTGGATCTTTAATCAAGACCAGAAGGATAGACCTGAAAGGGGTGGAATTGCTTGGATAAGGGTACGGAGGAAGGAAGGATACATTGCCTGACTGTAGCAGGGGATGGTGATAAGGGTGGCGTGGGTATATGGCCAGGCTGGCAGTTGAGGGGCATGTAGAAAACTTGTGAGAGTGGACCTGAAGGGTTGGAACTTTATCCTGTGTGTGGTGAGGGTGCTAGTAGGGATTTTTCAGCAAAGACTATCCTAAGCTGGTTTTTCATTTCCAGACATGTACCTCATGATCTCTGTCAGTGCTAGTGAGGTTTAGAGTTCTGAATCTGCTATATGGTATGATACCTAGATTTAACTGTGTCTTCACCATTTGCAAAGCAATGCGGTTTAATACACCTTCATTATATTTTACATTTATAGCAAGTGCTGGATTATCTATGCTTCTACTAGAACAGTGGTGTTTACTTTGGGGGTACGTTTTGGGTTTTTTGGCAGCTGATTTTCCTTCATGATTTGATATTTTTCAGGCTTCACCAAAATGAATTTTACATCAGTGAGAATGTACCAGTTGATGATGCAAGGAGGCAGGCCTTGCATGTTCTGGGTTGTATGAGGGTGATAACTTGAGATTAAGATTTTGCTGTGGATAATCTCTAAGGTCATGAGCCCAACTCTTCATACCTCAAGGAATTTAATTCAGGGGCAAGTTGTGTTAAGAAATGACTTCAGCTAATTTCTGCTGTCCCTACAAATGAGAGAGAAAAGACTGGTTATGTTCCCATGCAAATATCTTAGAAATATAAA
>NC_072396.2:25467500-25525000 GCF_028885625.2 Pongo pygmaeus
TACTACCGATCATGAGAAAGGTACGTTAAAATACTGTAATTACCTTTGAGTTTAAAGTGGAAATTTGCATTATAAAAGCCAGACCTACTGTGTCAGGCTGTTCATGCAGCATCACATTGCTGTCTCAGAAGCAGGCCGTGGGGGCCTATGTGAACACAGGGATCCCCTGCACGATGGGCGGTGGCATAGGAATCCCCAGCTTTGGCCCCCACAGCCTGTTTCACATTGTTCCCTATTAAAGCAAGGCTTTGGGGGAGGAATAGTACAAAAAGGACTCTTTAAATGCTATATTTTGAAAATGCTATTTTCTACAGAGTTTAGTAATTGTAATAAAATAAGCATAGGCAACGTGATCATTGGGCTTACAAAAACCAGATATTACCACAAAAAAATAGACCTGGAGTGTGTCTCTGCTGTTTGCTAAAAGCCTGGGTTCGTTTTGAGAGAGGGATGAGGTGGAGTTCCTTTATTGACTCCATCCTAAGAGAGTGTATAGGTGCCTCAGCCGGTATGATCAGCTGTTGCATGGAACCCTCGGCACTCGGCATTTCGTTATACAAGACTTGTAGGCACTGTGGGACTTAATGGGTCTGGGAAAAGCTTTGTTACATAACTTAAAGTATTTGAAAATGTCATGACAACTGCATGTTTGGTTTTTTTTCTCCTACCTGAAAATCACATTGACAACTTTTCTATTACCTGTGAAAAATTAAAAAGGCAAATTTACACATTTTTCTTATTAGTTACCTACAGAGTGTTTATGTTGTTTGTCAGCGAGCATCAATTCAACGTTTTCTTGGTCGGTACTAGGGCTGGAAACAACCGCAATGACATTAAAAACCTACAACTATTGCTAGATTTCCCCACATAAGAATCCCCGTGCTGCCCTTGATTTGTTCTCACTGTTTTTAATTCCAGTCATAATTGACTTGTTTTTCCATCCACAAGATAGGCTAGAAATTATTTTTTAAATGCCTTGACTTATTTGGTTTTGCTGTCCTTGGAGAGAAAGCATTTTACAACTGATGGAGAAGCTGGTTCAGATATTAGTATCTTATCTCTAGATGTTCAACAAGGACTTGAGCTATCTCCACAGCATATTTTCCATGAATTAGTAAAATTTATACAGAGAATAAATTTCTTCTGCCTATTAATAACTAAGTTTTAGAACTTTTATTCATGGTCAATGTCTAGCCCATATATACTTGTAATATCATTTACAGCTGTTTTTCTTTTATCCCCAAGGACCTTTCCTAAAGACAGTTATGAGTTGAGAAAATTAAGTACTGATTATCTGAACGCATTATCTGTTTCCATCAGGTCTGTTACCTCTTTCTGGATATCAGTATATTAGAACCTGTTCCCCCATTACTTCTCTTTTTTTGAGACAGAGTCTTCCTCTGTTGCCCAGGCTGGAGTGCAGTGGCACGATCTCAGCTCACTGCAGCCTCCGCCTTCCGGATTAAAATGATTCTCCTGCCTCAGCCTCCCAAGTAGCTGGGATTATAGGCATGTGCCACCACACCTGGCCAATTTTTGTATTTCTAGTAGAGAGGGGGTTTCACCTTGTTGGCCAGGCTGGCCTCAAACCCCTGACCTCAGGTGATCTGCCTGCCTCAGCCTCCCAAAGTGCTGGGATTACAGGCGTGAGCCACTGTGCCTGGCCAGCCCATTATTTCTTTCTAAATCTATCCATCCTAGATTGTTTTCTATATGTTATTTGAGGGGAAAGATTCCTCTTCCCTATATGGCTCTAAAATTCTTATCTGAGAGGCAGAATCAGTCTTTTATGATCAGCAATTTTCAAAAAGTCTGGCAACTCTAGGAGGCATGTAGAGGAGTGATCTGGAAAGTCACTGGAGATTTAGCCCATCCTCTTAGAGGACATTGAGAGTGCATATTATTACACCCACAGAAAATAAGAGGAAATAAGTAGCCGCTTGGAAGCCTCTTGCTTGGCTAAAAGGGAAAAGTATTGACAGGATCTGTACACTCAGAGTTTACTGTAGTCCCATTTCACAAGTTTAAGAATCAGTACACTTTTTTTATTGTTTGTATCTAATAATATACTACCCAGCAATTCGGGGCAAAAATGGCATTGACTTATCAATGGGTTCTTTTACATGTCAGAGGGCTAAAGAAAATAAGACGAGAAGAGAAAAAAATATATATGACTGAAGGAACTTCATGAAATGTTCCAAGAGCCCTTTTGTTTTATTTATTGAATTTTACCTATTGAAACTCTTTGAGTTTCCTGCTGTTTATTTATTATTCCTGAATTACAGTTTGGGAATGAGTGAATTAGCTGAAATTTACATGCTCCAGGCATTTTCAGATCATGCAGTAATGCTAAGTGGTATTAGGGTATTCATAAGTGGTGGGATATAAACCAAAACTTCGGGGCACACTTCCCAAGAGCAGAGGTTTCCTAACACATGACATCTGATAAGCCCTCTCCTAAGAGTCACCTGGGGCATATTAAAAACCCAAATCTGTAGATCCTGTGTCCACAGATTCTAATTCAGAAGATGTTGGGGGTAGAGCTTAGGAAGCTGTAATTTTTTGAAAATTCCCCCAGATAATTCTGACGTGCAGCCAAGTTTAAGAACCCCTCTCCTGGGCGCTCTAAAGACATAGTTGGATGGTTTCTAAATAAAAGACAATTGAATGCAAGGTCATAGTTCATAGGGAACAATGGGGGAACAAGAATATTCTTCTAGTAGAGAGGAGAACAATTATAGGGGAAAACACCATAAGTTTAAAATAATCTAACAAGTAGAATTGACTTCTCACTTTATAAGTTGGAGTGAATTCTCTTTTGATTTGCTATTCAAGGGAGACCTGCTATTAAAATGAGTTTAAAATCTAAGGGAACTGGAGGGCAAATATATTTATTCAATTTGGACCATGGCCAGAACACCAGTAGATGTTAACATCAAAAGTCCTGTGAAAAATGACAGTCGTTACACACAGTTATATTATTGAGAATGGAGTCTAAGTGTCTTCTGTCAACAAGTGCCCTGTAACTGGCGTGTGAACTATTTACTGTAGACTCTCCTTTACTGTCAGTACCTAGCAACATTTCCTTCACTAAGATTGTTTTACCATTTCCATCATAAAGCCCATATTTTAAGGGTTGTAACTGGATGGTGGTTTTAATTTTTGTTTGAAACTTGGCAATTTGACTTAGAAAAACATGTACAAATTATTTGAAAGAGGTTTATTTTTATGGTGAAAAGTAGCTCTTGTCAAAGCTTTTTCTCTGCTTTTCTTTCAAACAAAAGTTTACAGACCATTAGTCCATAATGTGAATTAACCCCATTTGATATTTTTTTCTTCCTTTAAAATGGTAAAGGACTGTTATTCACGTTGGTGAAGTGTTTACTGCATATTTGCTGTAACTCCATTACATTTTTAAAATCTTATTTCTGTGGGACTTTGGCATTATTATTGTAACTGCTCCAGAATGTACACAGATGGCATAATGGATTCAAAGGCGGTTTTACAGGAACATAGGGGCAGTCTATGAAGTAAAAATCCATTTCCAGGATGGCAGCATGAAATGGTCCCATTTGGCTGCCTCATCCTGTGGTGCCTTGGCCTGAGTAGGGGTAAGTGAACAGTTTAGGGGAAACCTGAATCAGTTCAAATCTAAATCTCCTTAAAAATGCAGGAAGAAAAAAGTCTCTTAGTGTTCTCAACTGAACCTTTGTTGTTGTTTATTCAGCAACAGTAAAAACAATTTGTTTATATATAGTTCCTATTATGTGTTGAGTGACATTCCTCATGTCAGAGGAACAAAGGTGGATGGCCAACACTCTCTGCCCTGGAGGAGCTTAGAGTCCGTTGAAGAAAGACAGATTCAGCAACAACTAAGTGTGGTATGGCCTGAGTGTCACCACCAATACGGTGAAATTATTTTGGAAGCAAAGAGAGGGAGCCACTAACTGCTTTTTTACTTCAGTGTTTGATCTTTCTTTAGTTCTAGAAAGAAACTTTTTTTTCTGTTTCTGTTCTCATTTAGTAGATGCTTCTCTCCTCATATTCTGTGTCAGCTATTAATAGTAAGATGGTGTATTCATTTGCTAGGACTGCTATAACAAAGTACCATGGATGGGGTGGCTTAACTATATTTCCTCACATTTCTGGAAGCTAGAAGTCTAAGAGCAAGGTGTCAGCAAGGTTGGTCTCTCCCCAACTTCTTTTTTTTTGAGACGGAGTCTCGCTTTGTCACCCAGGCTCGAGTGCAGTGGCGCGATCTTGGCTCACTGCAACCTCTGCCTCCTGGCTTCAAGCAATTTTCCCGCCTCAGCCTCCTGAGTAGCTGGGATTACAGGTGCACATCACCACGCCCAGCTAATTTTTGTATTTTTAGTAGAGATGGGGTTTCACCATGTTGGTCAGGTGGGTCTCAAACTCCTGATTTCGTGATCCGCTCGCCTCAGCCTCCCAAAGTGCTGGGATTACAGGCGTGAGCCACCACACCCGGCCAGGTCTCTCCTCAACTTCTAAGGAGCTATCTTCTCCCAGTGTCTTCCCTCTGTATCTAATCTCCTCTTCTTATACTGACACTGGTCATATTGGATTGGGTCCCACCCTAATGACCTCATTTTAACTTAATTCTTTGAAGGCCCTATACAGTCCATTCTAATACAGTCCACTCCAGATACAGTCTCATTCTAAGGTACAAAGGGTTAAGACTTCAACCCACCTTCAGTATGAATTTTGAGGGGGCACAATTCAGTCCATAACTGATGATCTACTTGAATTTCTTAATAAATTCCTTTGAACACTGCCAGAATTGGAACACTAGGATGTAGAATTCTGTTGAAGACAGAAATGGGAATTGCAGCATAGAGGCTAGCTAAAAGATGACGATTTACCCATAGGAGAAGTATCCATTGGAAAGCCTGACTTCCCAATGGGGGTCTCTTTAGGCCTAGATGGACTGTTCTTCAAGTCACCCTGTTTCTCACAAAGTGCTATGGGCAGCCTTGAGTGCCCCAGCCTCCTGAGCTGCACCTGCAAAGATTGCAGTTTTCTTGCTCCTCTCAACCAGGTGAAATCCCACATTCACTTCCCCTCTTGAGCCTCATATGCTTTCTTTTCTTTTTTTTTTTTCCTTAAACTTTTCAGTCTCTTGTAGTCTCTTTTCTTCTGTCTTTTCTTTAGGCCTGGTGGTAACATCTGTAGGCCCTCTTGTTTCCTAACATGCCATCCAGAAGAACTAGGCTGCCCCTTTTAAGGTACTTTATAGTTTTCTATTGTCCTTTCACGTGTGTAACACAAGTTCTCACAGTACTCCTGTGAGGCAGCAGTGGATTGTGCTCATTATATTGATGAAGAAATCAAAGTTACTAAAGTTCCTTGACATTTGCAGATTCAACGCTTGTCGCTTGAACTCTTTGCAAGTGATACTGAAGGTAGGTAACATGTTAGTGTGTGTTATTTTGCTGATGCCAGATTTAAATGGAACTGAAAGAATATCCAGTCACTTAACTAATGAGCAAGCCAAGCCAACTGCTCCTCACCCACACTGCCACGGGGTCCTGTTCTGTGTTCCCCATCAGCTAAGTAGTTACACTCATAAAGTACTAATAATTATATTACTTTGTGGAAAATGGTCTCCAAAACAAAGACAACAGCTAGTACCGAAAAGGGTCTTAAAAGGTAGTATTTTTTAAGCCAGAAAATAAGAGTTTTATGGAAGAAATTATATGCTTTAGTGTATATGGGAATTTGGAGATTTTGGAAAGTCTCAAGATGGGTCCCATTTCAGTGTTAAGGATTTCCGCTATATTTCCTGAACTGTTAAAGTGAAAGCAGGAAAGTTTCATCATGAAAGTAGCAAAGAGCCCCTGTGGTCCTCTCTAAGCTAGTTGACATCCTTAGAATTTACTTGGTTAAATCCTTAACAAAATATTAAAAAGAAGACTGTGTCAGAGAGCACCTGTCTGGTCCTTTTCTTCCTATTGCCACTTTTTGAAGCCCACTGGTTGTGTTTTTTTTTTTTATTTATTTTTTATTTTGAGACGGAGTCTCACTCTGTCGCCCAGGCTAGAGTGCAGTGGCGCGATCTTGGCTCACTACAAGCTCTGCCTCCCGGGTTCACGCCATTCTCCTGCCTCAGCCTCCCGAGTAGCTGGGACTACAGGCATCTGCCACCACGCCCGGCTAATTTTTTGTGTTTTTAGTAGAGATGGGGTTTCACCGTGTTAGTCAGGTTGGTCTCGATCTCCTGACCTTGTGATCCGCCCACCTCGGCCTCCCAAAGTGCTGGAATTACAGGCATGAGCCACCGTGCCCGGCCTGGTTGTGTTATTCCATCGAAAAACTTGCTGAATTTTGGGAACAAGCTTTTTCTGTTTTTAATAACTAATAACAGGTAAAGCACACACAAAACAATTCGCATCTATTCATTCTTCTTAAAATTATATTTTTTGTATTTGTGCAATTTTCTTTAGAAAAATAGATTTTAAGATAGGTAACTGTAAACTGCATTTTTAATTTCATTTTCTTACAAATAAAAAAATGATCTGAGGGTTTTTAAAAATTGTTTTTGATTAAGGGAATTTTTATGGTAGGAGGCTTTGACTTGACAGTTCAGAACATAGCTATCTGTTTATTATAAAGAAGTGATTGTAGAAATACGTAAAGAATTTTGGTAAGAAAAAAAGTGGTTTATATAATCTTGAGCCTCTGAGGGTTGTTATTGTTAGATATTACATAGGTTTAATCTTTAATGATAAAATACAAAACTAGATAACTTATGATTCTAATTTGTGGTGTATGTGCAAGGTAGAAAAATTAGTAAGGAACACTAGAATTTGTTACAGTTATCTCTAGGTGGATTATAGCTTTTCTTTTTCTTTATAATTTTATATATTTTCTACATTATATACTCTGAGCATGTACTGCTCTCATAACATGAAAAAAATTATAAGCACTAAAATGTTACAGAGAATGTTACTCAACTTGAAATAATTACCCAAATAATTTCACAATTGAGGGAAAAAAGAACATAGAAATGAACCCAAACCAGCTTTTTTTCTCTCCGTGTATTTTTTTCCAAGTCAAACCTAAGGCCTTGTTACTCCAAGTGTGATCAGTAACCCAGTAGCATAGGCATCACGTGGGAGCTTGTTAGAAATGCAAAATATCAGACCCACCCCAGACCTACTGCATCAGCATCTGCATTTTAACAAGATCCTCAGGTGATTCCTCCGCGTGTTAAAGTTTCAGAAGCACTGATCTAAGACACTCTCCCTTAATAACTAAAGCCTACTTCCACTTTATTCATTCATTGATTAGGGCTGTCCTTTTGGTAAAACTTTAAAACGACAACTATGCAGGCTACAGAAGGACTACCCAAGTTTAAGGTAGAATTCATATCACAACCTGGCCTTTTGAAATATGTTTTTATTAAGCTAAAAATGCAGTGGTCTGACAAGGGCTAAGAGAGGGGAAAAAAGCCAGAAAGCATGAGTTCTTCCACTTTGTTTCTTCGTAACTAGAAGGAACAAGGGAGAAGTAAATTAGGATTTTCAAAATAGCTTTCAGCTTTTTAAGATTAGTGGCTTATAAAAGAAAGAACTAAGGCCGGGCACAGTGGCTCATGCCTGTAATCCCAGCGCTTTGGGAGTGCTTTGGCAGGTGGATTACCTGAGGTCAGGAGTTTGAGACCAGCCTGGTCAACATGGTGAAACCGCCGTCTCTACTAAAAGTAAAAAAATTAGCCAGGCATGGTGGCACGTGCCTGTAATCCCAGCTACTCGGGAGGCTGAGGCAGGAGAATCGCTTGAACCCAGGAGATGGAGGTTGCAGTGAGCCAAGATCGCACCGTAGCACTCCAGCCTGGGCCACAGAGTGAGACTCCATCTCAATAAAAAAAGAACTGGAGTGTAGTTCTACACCCACTTCGTGTAAGGGCCGCTCTCTATGTGCCCAGAGTAAAGTTTCACCCTATCACTATATTCTGGACCTCATTACAACATTGATTTAGTAGTATTTTGTAAAGATTTCAAGACATTCAACTAGGTTCTTTTAATGGAAACAAGATTCTATTTCTTAAATTTTGCTACTGAAAAGTTTATTTTGAAATTTTCTTTTTCCTACTGTCACTGACTTTTCTGTGATGTTTTTATACTCACTACAAGAACGTGAAAGTTGGTATTGTCTGATGGCAGCATGGAGCCTGCTAACACTGGTTTATTTTTCTCTATGGATACTGCCTGTTTTGTTTTTGTTTTAACTCAAGATAACTTTACAGTGTGACAGAAGAGAAACTACATTTTCCAGGAAATGGTCACTTTAGTTGCTTTCCCCATAAGCAGAAGTGTCTTGGCTCTGTACATTTTCTGCCATCCTCTTCAAGATAGCTAAGTTAGTATATGAAAGTTGCCATATTTTGGAGCAGCCAGCTTCCAGATTCTAATTATGTGTCTTTAAGCCCATTTCTGTAAATATGCACTCAACGTTTGCACTTTTATGTACAAAGAGACTTAGAGGGTTTCTATGATAACAGATGTGTTACTCGTTCTATAAAATCATTTCCCATTATGTCTTTTTAGTGGGCCAAGTTCCTTTCCCCTTTTATAGTGACAAGTACAGCAACACAAGGGCTCTGCCATGTCTAGGTGATAATGTGGTTGATGGTCTGCATTTACAAAGCATATTGTCATTTTTTAGTAGGAAAAATACTAAAGATTGACAAGATTTTTTTATGTACTTCTTAAAAATATGCTTCTATCACCAATGATGAAAAAAAGAAACAATTCTCAAGCAGTTAAGCCATAATGTGAGCTAATCACTTTATTTTGAAGAAAAGTATTTTTAAACAGTTGAGCTAGTGAATTTACTTTTAAAATGTATTGTGCTTACACAGTAGATGGTTTTATTTCCATGATGTTTTTTACTACATAATTATACATCTTAATTACGTAATTACTATCATAATTATTATGTAATTGCATGTACTTCCACTAATTACAAAATCAGGAAGTGTAATTATCTAGTAAAAACTTTATGAAATTTCATGCACTAAAAGTTAGTTAAAAGGCTATTCCAGTGGTCTAGTGGAAGGCTTTCCATGGTTAGTCTTCTTAGTCATAACTTTAGTTTAGAGCTTGAACTCATAGGCCAGGACAAGGATAAGTGCCAACAGACCAACACTAAACTGAGTATTGTGGTATGGGTAAGATAGACTTTGTCCCTTGTGATTTAAAAAGTCAGAGAGCATTTTAATTTTTTTGTGACTATGGAATGTGGTAAGAATAATATCTAAATGTTTGAGGTAAGTACCACAAAAACTGTCAATGGAAAGGGCAGTTCTTTCTTAGGAAAGAATTGATTAATAGAATCAACAAGGCATTTAGGTTACACAACAGCAAGGTCTTCTATAATTCTGTAATGTGAATGGCTTATTTAATAGCTATCTCTGCCTTTAAAAGCAATAATAATATTCAGTTTTCTGTTTCTTCAGTTTGGAGAAGGTGTTTTTCCAGTTTGTGTTTATATTTATTAAGATATGAGCAAATGTATCAAGAGAGCATACTCCTTTCTACTACTTGATGTCAAAAGCAGCTTTTGAGACATAAACATAAGCACACAAACTTGTAACATCAGACCCTAAATAAAGACAGAAGGTTTAATTCAATAAAGCTATGATGCCTTTACCATTCAAAACGACATAAAAATTGCACAGTGAAACAATAGTCATGACAGCAAATTAGATATGACATCAAAATTACACTACAAAGAGAAATCCCAGAACCATTTTTGGTCTGTAGGAGTCTATTTTAGCCCAGGTTTAAAACCCAATCTAGAGGCTCTGTTTTATAATCTAAATAGGGTAATGTTGTAGAAGACTAATTGGAGGTTGGTTGAATTAATTGCACATCAATTAGGAGGAAAGGGCTTGTAATACTCATGGCAGAGAAGTGAGTAGATCCTTTAAGTATCATGATAGAATGTACTATGAGTTTCAGGAATTAATATTATCAGTATTTGTATAATATCTGTATAATCTATTACAACATGACCTAAATCAAGCACTTGGGGTTAGATACAGGTATACTAATTTCCTTCCCAAAATTAGTGCTTCTCACTAGAAATGTATTGAAACAGCCACTTAAAATGTATGAGTTATTTCTTTTAAAAATGTAGCCTTAAACATTAGAAGGTTCAGCTCAGAAGGAGAAGATACTCATTTTTTTCTTAAAACTTTCTAATGAAACACTCATTGTGGTATTACCAGTTATTGAATTTGTGACTTTTTTGTACTAGCTGAAATTTCCAATAAGTGTGAATTTTTTTAAAAAGTCAGTGAACGGTATGAAAATGCCAGTCCCATTTGCTTCAGGCAAATTAGAGGATTTATATTTATCCAGAATTGTTTCATGGTCTCAGAGATGTTTGGGATTTAAACAGATTTAGTCTGACTCTGCTATTTTTCTCTAGTAGTTAGGGGTTATTTTAAAATTGCATATTCTTTTCCTCTTGGGAATCTTTTCTCATTTACTTAGCCCAGAATTTAATGTCTTAATCATTTCTTATTTGCCTTAAGTCTATTGTGATAACATTTCTTCTCATGGTTTCAGAAGTGTTTATGCTCCCTCTATGAGACAGCACTGCCTCTCACGTTTCCTCTTAATCTTTTGTTTTTGTTTTGTTGGTTGGTATTTTTTGTTTTTTTTTTGTTTTTGTTTTTGTTTTTTTACTAGTGCTTGTACCATGCCAGAATAGCCCTTAATGGTTAAAAGCCAAGTGTTTACTTAATCCTCTTCTTTTCAATTATAATACAAATTTCATTTTGAAGCTGACGTTTAAACTGACATTGTTGTGTTCTGTTTTGCTTTCTTGCTTTTCATATGAATTGGCATATGTCTTCATTATCCTATAATTCTTGATAAATTTTTCATAATTATCTAAGGGAATCAACCGTAACTTTTGAAGTCTAATAATGTCCTTGTGATGTCTCCAGTAACTCTGTAGGCCCAGGCCAAGAACTGATGTTGATTTTCACATTATTAATCAGTGCCATTTATTATTTTATGCTGTACTATCTTGTTCATATAATGCTACCCTTCATATACAAAGAAAACCCATCATCAATTTGACTCATTCTTAAACTAGTTCTTCCTGTAGTGGTCATGAATTTATTTAGATCCATCTGCATTCTCTTATCTTGTGGCTAACAGGACGGTAACTAGACAGACTTAGTAGCCCATCATTGAATTAAATCAACACTGATTACATTCTCCCTGTATAAAGGCCCTGGGAAACCCTTCTCACCTTGGCCTGTGAGCCCTGCAAGCCCTAGCACCATCCCCTAGAGCTTAAGGCTTAAATAGTTCGTAGAAAGATAGATTTGCTGGCTAATTTTAGACACTGATGTACTTTTCTTGTTTTAAGAAATTATTGTAATTTCAAATAGGGTCAGAAAAGCAAGTCTGTGTGTAAGTCTGTTACTCTCTGTCCCCTCTTCGTGCCCTGCACCCTTGCCCAGTTTATTCAGCAAATATGTATTGGGTCTCTGTCCTATATGATATTGCTTCTAGAAGTACTAGTACTTCTGACCAATTGCTTATTCATGCATTCACCTCTAAATACCTCCTTTTTATAGGACTCTACTTTTGTGGAGAACATTCACAGCCATTATCTTTTACATTTTCCAGACAATTCCATGGCATACGGGTATGTAGTTGACACTTTTGAGATGAGAAACAACCCCAAAAGGATGAAATGACTCTCCCAAAGTAGCAAAGCTTAGAAGTGTTGAGAGCCCGGCTTTTCTTTCTGCCATATCACAGCTGCCCTGTTCTTAATCTATTAGGGAAACTTCAGCCTGAAGACAAGTAACTCAAATACAAGGGAATGGTATGAATTGCTGAGGGATCTCAGCATATAACTCAGGGAAGGTTTCCTGGTGGAGATTTCCTGAGTTGGGCCTTCAAGAGTATGTGAGATTTTAATAGGCACAGATGCAGACATGTAGTTTGAGACTAAGTTTTGCCTTTCTCACTTTTCTTTAAGTGCCCTATTTATCTTGCTTTTATAAAGGGAGAACCTCCTTTGACAAATGCATCATGATTTGAAAGCATATCTGAATTGCAAATTTCGTCTAAAAGTGCTTATTAAGAAGCAAATCTTTAAACTCAGGACTATAAGCTTAAAGGGCATTATTTTTTGAGATAGGGTCTCGCTCTGTCACCTAGGCTGGAGTTCAGTGGCACGATCTCTGCTCACTGCAGCCTCGACCTCCTGGGCTCAAGTGATCCTCCCATCCCAGTCCCCCGCCCCCAGTAGCTGAGACTACAGGTGCGTGTCACCACACCCAGCTAATTTTTGTATCTTTTTGTAGAGATGGGGTTTCACCATGTTGCCCAGGCTGGCCTCAAACTCCTGGACTCCAGCAATCCACCCGCCTTAGCCTCCCAAAGTGCTGGGATTATAGGTGTGAGTCACTGGGCCCGCTGTCCTTGAAGAGTATTCTCTCTTCACTCTCCACTCTCCACTGTAACCAGTGGTGGTGCTTTGAAAGAAATTGATCCATCCTACAGGATACATCTGTCAAAAGTGTATCAAAATGTTTTTCTGTCTTAAATAATTTAACTCAGAATATAATAATGTAAGTATTTTGACATGAAAATTTACATACTGTGATATACCCACTTATCTTAAAACAGACGTCTTTAACTATAAAGAAAAGAAGTGTGGTAAGACAAAACAAAATAGAAATTGGAATTAAATGGGATGACTGACAGACCAAACTAGTTTTATTTAGACAATAAAAATTAAAGTCCTGTTAGCATTATGACGAAAAAAATGTAAAAATGTTTTACTTAAAGCATGGCTAATTTTTTGTTGTGTTTTGTTTTTTCACTAACACCATGGTGAAAGTTTAAACATGTAAGACCTGTTTATGAAGTAAATGTTTACTGCTGAACTAATTCTTCAACTTTACTGGTATATTATACATTGCCTTACCAAAAAAAGACGATGCTGAAAAGTCAGTAAAATCCACAGTAAAAGAAAGCGTCTGAACAGTAGTCTGTCTTAGGAAATTATTCAACAGAGTGCACTCTGGTCTCTGTTAGTGAAGGCTTTATCACTTTTAACAAATAAGCCGCAGTAAATTTATTAGTATGCTACAAAGAAATTTTCAAAATAATTAAGACTAAACTACACTTGTCAAAATAAATGAATGAAATACAATTTTGAATCATCTTTCTTCACTTATTGCTCATTTGCATAATTCAGTAACTTACACAGGAGTCTTTCAGTCATTGGTGTGAATTAGCAAGGTTCTGCTATTCCTTGTTGTACGGCAGGAATTACACTACCATGTAATTAGCTATTCCAGACATGGACTAACGGGAAATACCAAAGGGCACAGCAAAATCTAAAGAGACAAGGCAGGGAATCTAAAGACAAGAGACAATCAAAGACACCCAACAAACTCAAGCTGGTAGACCACAGGGAATTTTGAATGAAGCCTCTTAATTTATTTTGAGAATAAGAAATCAGTAGTATGAGAGAAATCTCAACAAGATTAGCTGACTAAGCCTACTTAAAAAAAATATCTCTATAGTGCATGGTGCGCCAGGTTAACCACTCCTGTTTGTTAGTCTGTATACAGCTCAACAAATAGGCGGCAAAGCTTTTCATGGGTATATAGTGGCTTTCCATTGAGGTTTTCACTCTTTGAAGGAGGTCATTTATACCAATGAGATCTGTAGATGCAAATTGCTTTCCCTATATGTGAGGGGTCATTCCTTTCACAGCCAGCTTGCTCATCTCTTTTATAAAGGTTTTGTTATTTTTGTACTGCTCCCAAAGGAATGATGGGAATTATGCCCCCCCCCGCCCCCTGTCTAACTTAGCATCCAAATCTTTTCCCTCCAGCTCTGTGAAACTTTTGTGTGTTGATCTTTGGAAACAAAACAAGCTGTTGGCAGCAGCCTTCAATTCTGAATCAGGAAACTTTTTTCCTTCTTTCAACCTGAAATATCATCTCTTTAGATTTGCCTTTCTCGCCTAATTCTAAGGAAATAACTTTTTCATTGCAGCAGAGTGTCACTGTAACATGCTACAGGCATGTGGGAATTCCTGGAAGCAGTGTCCTCAAAATGCCATTTTTAGTTTGGCTCAAATGATGTAAGCTCTCACGAACTAGAGGAATAGAAATGAAGGGATCGATTTAAGGGTTAGCTATGAAAACCTAACTTCTGATCTCATTACTGAAGTAATGGGAAAGATAATATTTGTCTTTGCCTAGGCTCTAAGGAATCATACAAACATTCAAAGGTTCTAGTTTGTTGCGTTCAGGAGTTTTAGGAAGGAGGAGCTTCAGGCATACCATGTGAGTGCTCTGTTAAATATTTGTTGTTTTGTTCCTTCCTTCTGCTAGCATTTGAACACCAAGGGCATTGGCCTGGGTTTCTCAAAAGCAATATAGGGTAGTGATTAAAAACTCAGGCTCTGGAGTGAGAGTGCCAGGTGCAAATTTTGACTTTCCACCCCTTACTAGATAAGTAACCTTGAAGTACATTTATAAAACCAGAAAAAAATAGCACCTACCTCAAAGGGTTCTAAATTCAGCAGGATAATATGGAAATAGGCTAACATGTTAAACGTCTAGGACATTAAACAGGCAATACGTAAAATGCTTAGGACAGTGCCTGGCACATAGTAAGCATGCAGTAAATGTCAGTTGGTTTTATTACTTCTGAGAACACTTTGTCTAAACGACTATCTATTATAGTACTTAATGTTACAACTGTATTTGAATTGGTTTCTGCAGCCTGTCATTGACCATGTTTTGTTCAGATTTGTATCCTCAGCATCTAGCACAACACCAAACATGTAGCAAATGCTCGATTCATTTTTACCAAATGGTTACAGTATGAAAAAAGCATGGTCCCTCTTCTCAAGGAGCTTAAAATATATCTTGATAACTGTGTTTTAGTTTTCTTATCTATCGAAATAGCATCATGTCAGAAGTATATTAAAAAGAAAACTTTAATTCTCAGTTTTCCATACTTAATGGAAGAAGTTGAAACACGAATAATCCACAAGCTAGATTTCTGATTGAGTAGGTCTGGGGTGGGGCCCAGGCGGCAGTGTATTTAAAAATCTCCGCAGGTGATTCTGATGCACACCCACAGTGTTGAGAATCTGAGTTAGTGAAACTCTTCAAACTTTAATATTGCTTCTTGTCAAATATGCATTAAGTTTGACTTTGATATAGAAAGGGAGACTGGGTGGCATCTAGATAACAATTTAAACAGACAGTAGAAGGGAAAATGAAGTCAAACACAAGAATTATTTCCTAGATAAAGGAAGCATTTATGGTGCTGTATACGCTAATGTAGCATCAAAGATAAAGTGAAGAAAAATAGGCTAGGGAAAAGGAAGCAAGAAGGAACTGTTTTCTGGTAATGAGCAAACTGAAGATGAAATAAATGCATTTCAACAAAATTGGCTATAAAGCACGTTATTTTTCCCCATTAACTTGCATCATGAACGAAGGAATGGGGCTGCTCGGGAGGATGGGGGATCTTTCAAGGAGACTGAATAGGTAACTGGGGAGGTATTAAGGTGGAGGCTAACCCAAACGTGGTACTTAGGAGCTTCTGTGGTTTGGATTTCTGAGACCATTCCCACCTCCTGTCCTCTTCTACTTACGTTGACACTCAGCTGACTGGATCCTGGGTAGAGCAGCCTTCCGCAGCTTTATAATTTTGCATATCCTCCAAGCGGTCTGGAACAGGATGGTAGTAGTAGAGGGTTTAGGAGGATATTCCTGTGTCTTGTGCTCATCTCTTGGGCTTACCTGGGGTGTCCAGGCAGGAGAAATAGCTTGGCTGGCTATAGCTGGAGTTATAAAATAGTCTCAGATCACCCCTTTTTGCCTAGAAGGATTAGGACTGCACCTTGTTGGTACCCACAAATTAGACCCTTCACCAGTCCCTGAGCAGGCCTTCACTCCCCTGTGGCCACATCCTTTGGCTGGTGTGGTTTCCCTGCCTGGGTTAGCCAACCTCAACCCAGTCTCTGTTCATATTCTGTTCATACTTTAAGGCCTCCCAGCCATAAGTGATCTCTTTGTCCTCTAAACTCCTGTAGTTCTTAAGCACTGTCCCTCTTGCATTATAATTATTTGAGGACAGGGATCATGCTTGATACATTATTATATGTCTGATGGCAACTTGCTCATGATAGGAGCCTAATAAATGGTATGTTAAATTAATGTTTTCTATAATAGAGCACTTTCTGATTCCATCCTCTTTTCTCTGCTATTTATTTCCTATCATGTCCTTCAACTGTGTCATAAAAAATTTTCTATCCATGTATGTATACATTCATCAAACATTTAGCCCATACCATCTCCTCATTCCCATGGACTTAATTTCCCACCTTAATTTGTCTACTTTCTGACAATTACTAATAGAGTTGGGCTGTGATATCATGTATCTCCAGAAGATTACATAAATTCCAGCCTAGAAATTTCTTTGTTTAAACCTTTAGGTTATATAAATCAAACTGATGCTCAGTCATATTAGTGGGATTAAGTTTGAAAGTCTAAAATCATACTTCAAATGAGGACTGTCTCAACCCAGGCACACTCCTTGCCCTCCAGAATTTATATACATATGATAGCAGCTGGTTGTTTTCCCTGCAGATTCCTCTTTTTTTTTTTTTTTTTTTTTGAGACAGAGTCTCACTCTGTTTCCCAGGCTAGAGTGCATTGGCGCAATCACTGCTCACTGCAGCCTTGACTCCCCAGGTTCAGGTGACCCTCCCACTTCAGCCTCCCAAGTAGCTGTGACTACAGGCATGTACCACCATGCCTAGCTAATTTTTTGTATTTTTTTTTTAGAGACAAGGTTTTGCCATGTTGCTCAAGTTGGTCTCCAACTGCTGAACTCAAGAGATCCACCTGCCTTGGCCTCCCAAAGTGTTGGGATTACAGGCAGGAGCCACCGCATCCAACCACCTGCAGATTTTTCTAGTGATTCACAGTTTTAGCTCTCTGCTCCAGATGTGTTATTTGGTTGGCTAGCCTTTAATATATCTTGAAATGTCTGGAGGCCAACTGCAGAAAGCTCTCGTGAAGATAGGAAGGTGAAGAACTGCTAAGAGACTTTCAGACTGGTCTTCTCTTATCGCCCATGTGACTTTCAGTTGAGCAGCATGCAGGCACAGGTATTGATGGCAAGGTAGGTTTGTAAACAATACTACTAATAGGCTGGGGCTGGGGGAGAAAAATAGTAAGCCCACAAGAAATCTGGAGATACCTGTCTTGAGTGTAACCTGCAAGATACACTCTAACAGAGTAATCATTGCACGATATAATTGTGGGAGACTGAGCAAGTTAGAAAATCTATTCCTGGTTTGTCGCTGACTCACTTTGTGGCATGGGCAAACCATTATTACTCTTTGATTTAGTTGTCTTATTTGTTTGAAAAAGGGAAAATAACATGTGTTTAAAAAGCACTCTGAAATTCCTCTGAAAGGAGGTCTATAAGTGCAAAGTACTATTGTTGTTTTTATTATTATTATTAGTGTTCTAATATGATTTAGTTTTATGCCATGTAGGTCACAGATGTTTCAATTCTTCCGACTGATGAATTACAAAACACTTCCATCTCATTCTGTTTTATAGCATTGATAACAGTTTAGCACATCTTTGTTTTAACCCCAGTTAAAGTATATGTCCAAAATAGACCTCATTAATAAAATACAATTACTAAATTAAATATTTCTGTGCTACTTTCTATTGTTTTTTTTTTTCCTCCTTAAAAAGGTGGTTACCAACAACTACTAAATAAGACCTTTAATTACTGCCAATCTTCTTTTGAAAGTAACAGTGCTTATCTTGAGTAGTTTGAACTGTAAGTGGTATTCAGTACACAGTGGGGTTGTAATGCGATTATGAAGTGTAGCAAGTTAGTGATAAATAAGCGTGATAAACCATATATTTGTATTAGAAATAATATTTGAATTATCAACTGAATAAAAAGGCTGCAACTGCTGATTCCTTTGGGTGGGCATGTGATAAAAATAAAATACAGTTAAGTATACTTGGAATAAAAAATTGTGTATGCTTCAATATAATAGAAACCTTTTAAATTGAATATGTTTTTGAGTTTATAGCATTTAAATTACTGGGAGAATTAAAAGATTTGCTTTGCTTTCTGACATTAAGCTTTTCAAATTAGAATTTTAAAAAACATTTCTAACTCATTCATCAGGAGAAGACTTTGGCTTTTATATAAGATACTATAGTTCTCCCCCGTATTTTCAGTGATTTTCCAATGGAGTAGCAATAAAAAAAACTTTAATTACAGTAAAACTTGCATATAAAATCATGCAAGAAGGAATAATACATTTTCTTGCCTTTTTTTTTCAATATTTTAGTAATCATAGAAATAATTTCTTAATACTGGAGAATGGTAATTTATATAAAATAAGTAATACTGTGACTCTTATTTATATTTCACATGAAATGAGCAGTAAATTGTGTGCATTTATTTGTAAGTATCCTAAGACATGGGGCCACGTAGGAAGAAGTATAGCTGCCATAGGGTCTTAGAAACCAGAGGTCACATAGTAGCAGCCACAAACTGCGCATGACCTTTAAATGTGTTTAATTTGCCTGAAGAACACTTCAAATTTCTAAATGATTGCTAATATTTTTTAGTGTGGAGAGTTCCTATAAAGAACCAAATTTCTGGCATTTTTAAATAAAATCAATGTGTGGCTACAGTAGGTCAACATTCCTGAATGGCCACAATTGACTGAAGCTGAGTAGCAGCTAAGCAGTTTGGACAGAACATGGGTTCTCCAGTTTGCCATAGCCTCACCGCAGCCCACTTCACTCATTTCTGTTATTCATGTGGTTACTATAAGCATTTGTTTGCTAAAAAATATCTGGAGGCATGTTTTTTTTCCTCTTTTTTTAACCAGCCCTCTCCCTTCCCAATAAAAAAAGAAAAAGAAGCCATGAAACTTGGGGGTTTAAACAGTAAAAAAATAATCCAGCAGACATAAGTGTGTTTATTAAAGTAAGTCATATAAAAATATAACTTACTAGCTAATCTGTTGATGGCACTGTATATTTTTCTTTTCTTTTTCTTCTTTTCTCTTTTTTTTTTTTTTTTTTTTTTGAGACAGAGTCTCGCTCTGTCGCCTAAGCTGGAGTGCAATGGTGCGATCTCGGCTCACTGCAACCTCCACCTCCCGGGTTCAAGCGATTCTCCTGCCTCAGCCTCCCTAATAGCTGGGATTACAGGCACACGCCACCACACCCAGCTGATTTTTGTATTTTTAGTTGAGACGGGGGATCACCATGTTGGCCAGGCTGGTCTCCAACTCCTGACCTTGTGATCCGCCCACCTCGGCCGCCCAAAGTGCTGGGATTACAGGTGTGAGCCACCATGCCCAGCTACTGTATACTTTTCAAAGCACTTTCACGTGTCCTTTGTCCTCTTATCCTCACAGCATCTCTGGGAGTAGGATAACAATTACATATTCATTTTACCAATGAGAAAAGCAAGTTTTGGTGAACACCATTAATTTATCCAGATTTGCAACTGCTATGTGTTGGAGCTGAGCTATAACTCATCTTCAGACTGTTCATCTAGAGTAGCACTGTCCACTGGAATTCTTTGCAATGGTAGAAGTGTTCTGTATCTGTGCTGTCCAGTGCTGTAGCCTCTAGCCCCACATGTAGCTGTTGAACACTTAAGTGTAGCTAGTGCGACTGAGGAACTGAATTTTCCATTTTACTTAGTTTTAATTAATTTAAATGGAAATAGTGATGTGTGACTAGTGGCTACCTTATTGGGCAACACAGGACTCCAGAGTTCTTTTCCTCCTTCATTGCATGGTATCTTTATTTAACAGTCTTATTCTTTTCAATAAAATTCATCAAAAGATTTCTGTTAGGTTTTCTGTAGTTACCCAAGTGGCAAGCATCTGTTCCACCAGTAGTTCAACATATTAAAATATTGAATATTTTCTGTATCTGCTTAGATTTCCTTCCATAAAGGTTTTGAATCATCCACAGTAGCATTGTTTATAACAAAGTCAGGGGCCCCAGTATTAAAGTTCTTAATGTATATTATCTCCCAAGATTCCTAGTTCAGATAAAGGGCATAATTAGAGGTGTGTTTAAGCATCAGAAACATGTAGATGACTAAGACCATCTCCTTCCCTGCTGTTTTTTATTTTCTAAGATACTAGCAGCTGTTACAGAGTCATATAGGAAACTTAACATTCTCTGATAATTGATTGGCTGGTTTAAGTTGGAACAGAGTGACTTTTAGAAAGATGACCATTAGCTAAACTCTGTCAGCATTTATCATTAAATCCAAAATGGCATTAACTTAAGACACATTCCGATTTCAGAGATGTTATAACATAAGGGAAGAGATTTATCTTAAAATTGGTGAAATATGGTTTGTCCGTGGGCTTCATCTACATTTGGTCAGCTTATAACCAGGGACAGCATTGAGATGCAAATGTCAACTTCTGTTTTGCCCTGTGATTAATTAAACCCTTCATCTTCACCAAAACAGGTCCCCACCCCACCCCCGCCCCCATTGCTCTCTGCGCTTTGGCTGTCCCCTTCCTCACTACCTTATCCTGATTACGATTAATTAATAGAAATCCTGGTGATTAGGAGTGGGCTTAAGCTCTTGCTCAGTAACAGTTTGATCACTATGCAGATACTCACTTTCTTTAAACACCTCCCTACCCCCCCTACCAAGTGCAGACGAGGATATTTTATTATCATAAATAATACTGGAACAAGCTTAACCAATCACCTTCTAGCACACAGGCAACTCTGCAGCACTCTTTTTTAGAATACCACATGCTGTAATTCAAATTATCACATTAGCTATCCAAACGCACTGGAGTGTTTACCTGAATATTTCCCCTTTTCATCTTCCCACCCCACTTCACCCGTACATTGCCACTGCAATGACAGATTTATTTATGTGCCTTAATATCCCCATTTCTTGTTATTTTAAAAATGTATTTCTGTGTCTCTATAAGGGTCTTCTTGAACATCTTAAAATATTAGTTATTATGTAAATTCATGTCTTGTCTTTTCCATTATGCCCTTTGAATCTTGCCTTTATTCAGACTTCAAAATATTTAAGCACTTCTAAACTCCTGTATTACATTTTTAATACAAATCTTTCTCTGGAAACTGAGAATGCCTTCTGAAACCTTAACAGCCATCAAAAGAAATTTGGGGATTTGAATCTATTAAAATAAAAGAGTTTCTTGTCCACAGTGAAATCTGACAACCTAACAGTTACCATTTTGGACACTTCTGTGTAAAGGTTCCAAATACAAGCCATTCAGAGTTTACACTTGCATGCAAAACTCATGCACGAGTTAGGGGGTATCATTTATTAGGTAGTAACGAGGAGTCCTGAGTGCTTTGGTAAATGTGTTGGTTTGTACCATATAAAATTGCTGACATTAGACCATTTTTTTGTGTACAAAATGTGGCAACTTCACATGGGGTCCACCCTGATACTATAGGTGCAGACCAGTCCAGCTTATATAAATTGCCTTCTCTATTTTTGCTGTTTTCCCTTATTTTTCCTCAATTAGTAATTTTACTCCCATAACCTTCTCTTTGCTGCCATCCTTTTGTGTTTCTCAGTTAACAATATTTTCTCTAGTGCCCTTCCCTTCTTAACTAATTCCCCAAATCTGTTAGCTGCAGAATTAGTAGCACAAAGAAGGCTGGTTGCATAGTATGTACCTCCATGATGCAATCAGTACTTACCACTTCAAGTGTTTGACCTGTTTTGAGGTTTTCATTATCCTAAAAGGGTAGTGTCTCGAATACATTTACTGCCCAATAAATAAGCCACCATAGTTCCTTGCTGCTCAAATGAAAAAAGCAGAAGGGAAAAAAAAAGCTACTTGTTCAATGCTGATAGAAGCCTTGCTATGTGATGTCTTTGTTATGACATGGCTCAGCTAAAGTATCTCTGGAGAATAAAATTAATAAGTACCCTTTGTTATATTTACCTTTGTTTAACTGAATATAAATTAATAAATGCAGTTTTTTAGTAGTTTGTTGTCTTTGGATCTTTGTCTCAAGAAAGAAATGAGATATGTTGTATTTTATAATTAGAAGTGATAGAGACATCAGCCATAACTTAAAAGTTGGAAAAAAAATTCTAGAAATCATACCATTTTTATTTCTGTCCATTTGTATTTGTAATCTCTTAGTTTCCAGGGTGATACGGTGATACAGTGAGTGCTGATTCATTCATATTTTTGTTACTTGGTTGCCATTTTTATTTAAAGAGAATGTCAGTAGTTGGTAGTGATAGGTAAATAAAAATAAAATAAACATCAAATCCTTTACTGATGAACTGTTCTTTACATGTAGTCATGCTAATCTTCACAATAATATGCTGAATGGATGCTCTTATCCCCATTTTACAGATGTAAAACAGGTAAACTTAACTTATTTTCTGGGACAGTAAATTCTGTCTAGTACAGACATGCATTTGAAACTTAGGGCCAGCAAACTCCAAAGATGTTAGCCCCTCCCACCCTTCCTCAGTGTCATACATCCCAGCTATTGAAAAAGAAATCATTAAACATCTGTGTCACTTTAGTGCCTCTTTATGGTGTCTATTATTGTTCTATGTTATAAGTGTTATAAGTTTGTTTTTAGCTTTTTTTTTTTTTTTTTTTTTTTTTTTTTGCTTACCATGCATCAGGCATAAACAAGGTATCTGTTCTCATGGCACATTCTACAGAAGAGTAAAGAGCAAGATCATTTCAGATAGTAACAACCCCTACAGAGACAATAAAATGGGGTGGTTTGATAGAAGTGGATAGGAAGTTCTTTCTAAGAAGCTGGTGTTTAAGCTGAGACCTGAATGACAAGAGGGAGGAAATTCTGGAAGCAGGACGTTCTACACCAGGGGAACAACCAGAGGAAAAAGTCTGAAGCTGGAGCATCTTAGGACAGTTAGGAGGCAGGTGTGGCTGGAGGACAGGCAATGAAGGGAAAGTAATGGAACATGAAGTTGGACAAACAGGCAGGGGCTACATCTTGAAAGAAGGGCTTTGGTAAGGAGTGTGTTATTTCCACTGTGGGAGCTTTTGGAAGGTCCCCCTCCACCAAATGTGCACCTGCTGGAAGCACTCCGTGTATTTTCTCTAGAAATTACGTACAGAGGTCTAGAGGAAAATGCTAAAGCCTTAAAAGTTACATATTAATTAGGGAGATTCTGAAGAGCATCACAACTTTCAAAGGTGACTGGGATAATGCAGTCTCATTCCCATCTCAGCATGTTATTTCTTGTGTGCTCTGCTAAGCAGCTGCTAGAGTCCTAAAGACCTCGAGTATGACAGTGACTACATTTGAGAGTTGTGTTGCCCCAAATTATAGTAGGGATGGGGATAAAGAAATGTGTTTGTATACAAATTCTTGCTAGATACTAGCAAGTGCTGGAGAACCTTCCACATTAGTTCCAGGAAGTGCACTGTAAAGACCTGTTGGTTTTAGTTTTCTTTTGGTACATTTGAAATATGTCACTGGCTTTTAAAATTACATATGCTTTTTGTGCTTTTAAATATTGTCTCTTTTGAACTTTTGAGTGTGAGGGTTGAATTTTTAGTGAGAAAAGAATTTTGTTTGGATTTGTTTTTAATTACTATTTTTTAAAAAATATGTTAAGGGCTTCTGGTGGTGGTGGAAAATATTAATTCCTTTAAAAATCTGGCTGTGTTGCTAGATCCACATTTGCTTTTCTGTGTTTTTGTGAACAACTGATCAAATTAGATTCGTCACTCTTGGCTTACGGTGATTTGAAATTGAAATGGAATATATTAAAGCAGCCAACCACACTGATTACATTGCAAGCCTCATTTAATTTCATACATTCACACTTTACAGTGAAAGGCAGCTTTTTTAATGCATGATTGTGACTGTACCTTGAGCAACTCCAAAGGTCATCTGTAATGGGTGCATAATTTGTTAGTGTTAGATACCTGATTTATGGTAGGTGTTTCTCAGCCTGATTTGTACTAGTAGTAAATATGGTGAGCATCAAAGTAAAACCTGTAAGAAGTTTAGCCTGTCACATTTGGTGGTATTGTCTTATTCTTCATTGGTCAGTGGACCACAGTAAATCATGGACTAGCTGTCATCCTTAAATCGAGAAAGTGCCGGTACTGAGCCCCTGTAGCACAGGGGTTAAATGAGCTCTTCTTTTTAAGAGGGCAGGCTGGCCCAGGTGAAGGTTATAACAGTATTACCAGCTCATCTAACAGTACTTGTTCACAGCTACTTGAGCCCTAGTCCCAAGAAGGCTGTAAAAGGACTTTCAGTTTCATAGGAGCATGGACATTTGTGAGCTTGCTCTTTTTTCCTTGGTTTTCTGTAGCAGCGAAGTCTACCAACTTCATTTCCTTTGTGTCTTCTGTGTGACAGGCACTGTGGGGCAGCCCTCAGAGATCCAGGGTAGAATTTGTTTTTTTGTTTGTTTTTTTTGTTTTTGTTTTTGTTTCTCTTTGTTTTTGTTTTTTTTTCTCTTTTTTTTTTTTTTTTTTGAGACAGTCTCACTCGTTTGCCTGGGCTGGAGTGCAGTGACGCAAGCACTGCTCACTGCAGCTTCAATCTCCTGGGCTCTAGCAATCTTCCTGCCTCAGCCTCCTGAGTAGCTGGGATCACAGGTGTGTACTGCCACCTGCCCACCCCCACCCCCACCAGCTAATTCTTTTAAATTATTTTTTGTAGAGACTGGGTCTTGCCATGTTTCCCAGGCTGACCTCAAACTCCTGGGCTCAAGCAATCCTCTCACCTTGGCCTCCTAATGTGCTGCGATTACAGGTGTGAGCCACCACACCAGCCCAGAGCAGGATTAAGACAGTTTCTGCCCTCAAGAAGAAGATAATTGGATATGGCCATTTGTTCCACTGTGTGGTTTTAAATGACATGAAATGGCTTTAACCCTTTCAGTGACTCAGAAACACAATTTGCATTAGGCAGCCCCCATTGTTCATAACTTTATCACACATGGGGTGGGTTAGTACAGTGGTCACGGAGAATAAGACTGACATGGACTTGATGAGAACTTTCAGCTACTTTGAGAATCCAGCTGCAGAGTTGCCTTTGATTTTGGTTGTGACGGTGGAGACATGTTTATTTTGATCTTCTGTTGCAGTCTAGGGTTTGTTCAGAGATGTGTAGATTTGTTTTTGTTGGCTTTCGTCAACCAGTTTGTTATATTTTAGTTTTCAATAACAAGAGACACCTAAAACCATTTTTTAAAGCTTTATTATTGAAATTCCTGAATGGGAAAAAAGTAAGACAGATATTCTACCTAACTCCTCTCCTCTCTATCGGAGGAATTACTTTTAATAACTTTAAAATATATAGGTCAAGTCTGGTGGCTCATGCCTTTAATCCCAGCCCACCCTCCCTTCAGCTGACTCAGAAGAGTCATTTGAGGCCAGGAGTTCTAGACCAGTCTGGACAGCATAGTGAGACCCCACCTCTTAAAAAAAAATTAGCTGAGCATGGTGGCACATACCTATCTATAGTCTTTGCTACTTGGGAGGCTGAGAGGCAAGAGGATCACTTGAGCTCAGGAGTTGAAGATTGTAGTGAGTTATGATCATGCCACTGTACTGTAGCCTGGGTGACAAAGCAAGACTGTCTCTTTAAAAAAATCAACAAATTATATATACACATATATTTTTATGTATATGTTTATGTATATTTATATATTAAAAAAACAAAATTCCCTAGGAAGGTAACTTCATTGTTAGAAACAAAATAGACTTTATAGATTAGTGTAGGGAAAAACCCGAAAGTTGAAGGACCATTTAAAAAGGGCAGCATTCCCAATCTGTTCTATGTAATTCTAGTGTCATTAGTATTACTGGGGTGACAAAGGCTCCCTGACCAAAGAAGTTTAGAAAATGCTACATTCTATATCCCCCGCCCCTTTGTTGTTTTCAAAGTGTATTAGCATATTTAAGGCTCAAAGGTGTCCTACAATAGAAATTTGTTTAATTTTGTTTTAAGCCAGCTCTCTCCATATTTATGTAGATGCAGGACATAGTTTAGGAAACACTAGAATAGAATTTTGGCAATCATTCATTCTCTTTTACCTTTGCTTAATAAATAGTTAATAAAAATTCAGGCCTCTACTATCTCCTGAACTAACTTAAACAATATTTTTGAATACCTGTTACATACCTACAAAAGGCCAAAAAAAGTATGAAACTAAGAAAATAGGCAGTAAAAGAATGGAAGGAGGAGAGAAGCAAGTAGCAGCCATGAACTAAAATTAATAGTACTAATGAGTTTGTGGATAAAGAAGAGAGCTGATGATGAAAAGACCAGATTGGGATGGGGGTGGACAGACAGGACCTGCATATGAGTCATCACCTGTGGGTATTGCCAGCTCCCAGACCTCAGGACTTGTGGACACCAGCATGCCACACCGAAGGCTGTTGGCTGGAATGGTTCAAGATTTTAATAGTGTGTTATGGCCACCTAGTGCGGGGTTCACAAACTCAAATGCCTTTAGGACCATGATGAATTATACATGCTGTTTTCATACAGAAAACATGAGCTCTGTTTTGCCAGATGTTCTGATTTTTCAAGGAGAGGAAGAAACACAGATGGTCCTGTGGAATTGTCTGATGTTTGAACACTGGTTGTAGTTTTTGTATTGCTTTGTTAACCAAAACTGGGGAATACTGGGTGAGGACATGGGAACTCTCTTACATTTGCTGATGGGAGTAAGTTGGTATAAGAAATGTGGCAGTATCTAGTAAAGTTGAAGCTGTGCAAACATAATACCCAGCAGTTCCACTTCTAGGTGTATGCCCTAGAGACAGACACCACCCCCGACCCCCATGTACCACACTCAAGGTGATGTTTATGGATGAATATCTGCACTGTCTATAATAGTCTCCTAGATAAGTAAGTGACAGATAGAGAAGTACATGTAAAATGATTTATATAAATTTTAAAAACATTAAAATAGTATCTATGTGTTTGTGCTTATACAAATATATAGTAAAAGTATAATATGCAGGTAGAAAAGAGATACAGCAAATTCAGAATTGTTGCCTATAGGAAATGGGGGTAGACAAGCTATGTACACTAGGAAGCCATTGAAGATTTTAAGCAGAGAAGGGGCATGGCAGGATCTGATCTGTTTTTGAAGGTCACTCTGGCTGCTGCATCATAGGGGAACAAGAGGAGAAGCGAGGAGAGTAGTTGGAAGATTTTAGTCACAGTAGTCCTGCGTCCTGGTGGGAGAGAGGTGGCTTGAATTCCAAATACAGTGGAGATTTTCTCAACCTTGGCACTGTTGACATTTTGAGCTAGGTGATTCTTTGTTGTGGAGGCTCTCCTGTCTCACCCCACGACTGAGAACCTCTAGCCTCAGCTGTGTATTGGGAGGTTAAGAGTAAAAATTTCTAATCCATTTTTAAGAGGAAGAGATCAGATGGAGCTTGAGTTAGTGGGAAAAGAATGAGTGGAGGAGGTGAGACTTGAGGTGATCTTTGCGAGAATGGAACAGATACAGTCATTCCAGAGACACTAAGCCTTGAGTATTTTAAAACTTAACAAAAGCTTTTCTTTAATCTTATATTTCCCTGCTCCCACTTCTCCTTTGTAAGATTCTTGTAAGAGAGCTGTATATAGGCTCTTCACTTCTGTAGCATTTAGTTCACTCAACAGCTCTATTGCTCACACCAGGGTCCTTAGTGACTTCCTAGTTACGAAACCCAATGGAATCTTTCCAGTCCATCTACCATTGACCTCTCCACCCCATTTGTTTTCCATTTTTAAAATGATTTCCTCTTACATAATCAAAAGTACAGATCACAATGTATGTTGAGACGTTAATCTATATGTTGATATAGTTTGAAAAATTGTACGTCCTTTGTATCATAGAATATTGGACAGCCATTACAATGTGGATTATTATCCATGTTCTGTAAAAGTGAATTGTATGTATTAAGAAAAACAGGTTTCAGGTCCATGTAGTTAATATACTCTCCCCTGTAGTAACATACACACCTTATATTCATGAACATCAGTTTAGGAGAAGGCTGGCAGGAAATGCACTGAGATGCCAGCAGTCATTTTCCTGACAGTGTGTTACTTTTATAATTGAGGCAGGGGGCAGCGTACTGAAAACATTGGTTTATCTAGTTTCCCCTCTGTTCTCTTCCCTCTGTGTGCATTCTCCATAGATGATCTCATCTGTACCCTACACACCAAGGACTCCAAGTCTAACTCGACCAATCGAGTCCTCTTTCAGACTGACTTTTAGGCTCGCATACCTATTGATCTCCTAGATAGATCCACTGAGATGTCTGTCCCATGAACATCTGTCAAAATCAACATGTCCAGAAGTGAAGTCATCGTATTCCTTGTTCCCCACTAGCTGTTTCTTTTACCCTCCCTTTCCCAGTCACAGGCACTCCATACCTATCCTGTCATCCAAGCCAGAAACAATCCTATAGACTCTTCTCTCCCATTCCCTCCACATCCAGTCCATGTCCAAGATTTGTGGCCAGGCACGGTGGCTCACACTTGCAATCCTAGCATTTTGGGAGGCCACAGTGGGCGGATCACGAGGTCAGGAGTTCAAGACCAGCCTGGCTAACATGGTGAAACCCCGTCTCTGCTAAAAATACAAAAATTGGCTGGGCATGGTCGTGCACGCCTGTAATCACAGCTACTCAGGAGGCTGAGGCATGAGAATCACTTGAACCCAGGATGTGGAGGTTGCAGTGAGCCAAGATCGCATCACTGCACCCCAGCCTGGGTGACAGAGCAAGACTCCATCTCAAAAAAAAAAAAAAAAAAAAAAAAGGATCTGTAAGCTGGTTCTACCTCTAAGTACATCCTGCGGCTCTCTCCTTCCACCATTTTCACTTGCTGCCACCGCAGTTCTGGTGGTCCTCTCAACAGGATTCCTAGACAAGTCTTACGGTTTTTCTACTTCTAGACCTGCTATGTCTATTGCACTAGGCACTAGCCACATGTGCCTATTGAGCACTTGAAACGTGGCTAGTTTAAATTGAGATGCGTCATAAGTATCAGATATACCTCATTAATATTCATACATTGATTACATGCTGAAAGGATAATATTTTAGATGTACTGGATTAAATGAAACATTAAGATTTACCTGTTTTATTTTAGGGGTTTTAAAAATGTGGCTACTAGAACATTGAATGTTCTCAGAATGGCATATATGGCTTACATTATATTATTATATTTCTACTGGGCCGCACTGTGTCTAAGCAGCCATCCCCCCTTTGATTTATCCTCCACACTGCTGTCAGAATTATCTTGCTGAAAAACAAAGTCCCTGAGCTAAAAATTCTTTGAAGTCCTTTGGGATAAAGTTTAAGATTAGCTTAACACACCGTGCCTTCCCTAAAGGCATTCAGTTTCAAAAACTTGAAACACTGTGCTGTCCACAGTGTCTGGTTAGATTCAGCTGGTAGGTTGCCAGCTTCCAACTCCTGATCTAAGGACTGTCTGTCATCTCTGTGTCACCTCTACCCTCAAATATTTCAATAGTTGTTAGACAATTGATGCACTATAAATAGATTGAAGTAGAGTTGAGCATATGAGAAAGTACCCTGTATCAGTTCTACATTCATGCTAAATAAAAAGTTTTATACAGACCCTTAAGGGACAGCTACATTCCTAATACTCTGTTGAAAGTTATCCACTGAGCTGCGTACCTCTTCCTAGTAGGCCATATGTGTTAGTGGGCACTCTGAGGAGATTGAAGTGGCTTCGAGGACCCAGCCCCCACTAAGAGCTGACGGCGAGTGAACCAACTGGGAAAAGAAACCTTCATGTGTTGACAGTATCAGAAAGATTCGATGGAAAGCTACTACATTTGAAAAATCGATCCTTATGAGATAATCTCTCTTTTGGAGTGGGGGGATTACAAACAGGATGTTAGATAAAATGATAAAATGTTTAAAAAGCTCAATTACTAGGAGGATGTTGGATAAAATGACCCTCCAAAAAAGGAGTTCTGAAATACTAAATAAACTTAAAACAGCTGTATCATAACAATATTTTGACTCTCCAAAATATGTTTTATTTGTCCATAAGTATGTGTCTAGGATGGCTGACAAACTTAGAGAACCGTATCTGAGGTATTTACCAATGAGGACATTCACTAGGTTGTATCCTAACCAGCACAATTTGATACGTATGTAATGCCAGAATAGCCATGAACAAGGCAGAACTAAAGTTATTTTCAGATACTGAAATACTGTTTTTACTTTGGCTCTGATGTTGAACCACAGAGTTAGAGGCTTAATTTTCTATCAATATATTGCTTTTATTTTTTCTTCATAGGACCTTAATGTTCTGCATGTTTAGTGAGGACACTTCTAGTGTAATAGCACCATGCTTTTAGAGATGCACTTGCTAGACGTTTGCAGCTAGCTATTCCTTTCATGACCTTGTGACTGGGGCTTCCATAAAGATGCACTCCTGCGCAACTCCTTTCTTGACTCCCACTACAAAACTGTAAACTCGGGAATATTAGTCTGGTTTTCTCAGTCAGTTTCTGCTCTTTTTCACCATCTTACTTGGATGGCGTCCCTTTGGTGTCTAGCGCTCTCCTGCTACCTTGCCTCCTTCTCAATCTCTAAAATAAAGGGAAACCTTCTGTTTGTACCATTCAAAAACTGAAAATATTTCTTTTTTGATGTGTTTATATTATTCTTTCCAGGGTTATTCGTATTGTCAGATTTAACTTGCTCTGTTTTATGTGGAAATAGTGCCAAACATGAGCAAGTAGATGATGGGTTATATTTGGAGCAAGATACTTTCGTGTTGTTCCTAAAATCACATATACACAAAGTTGTCCTTAAGGTCAACCCTAAAAGCACACCTGATTTATTTCCTCTTCGAGTGCCCAGGAGAAAAGACCTCCTTTTTACTTCCTGTTCTCCCAAAGTAAGCAAGACTCACTAAGATTCTTTGGCTGTCTCTGGAACCAAGAATGGGTTTCACCTGAGCTCAGCCATTCCTCCAACAGAGAGATTCTCCACTTCAAATACCCAATAAAGCCTAACTTAGGAGCTTTTTTAAAAAAATCTGCCCAGGCCAGTTAAAGCTCACTCTCTGAGATGGACCCAGGCATCGGTGTAATTTCATCCCAGCATACAGCAGCAGTTGAATACCACTGCTCTAAAATCTTACCCACCTTCTTGCCTGAAGCTTGTTCTTAAAGTTTTTGAGAATATGGCCATTAAGTTCCATAGGGGAAAGAGCATTGTGATGTTAGTTATGGCAAACTATAATGCTACCACCTGCTGACAGCTGCCGTTTATTGATCAGTTCTGTGTCAGGCATTCTGCTATTTCTCTATGTAATCTTTATGTTTTTACTGCATCTTTATATATATATATATAATATTTACTTTTTATGCTTTACTATGTTTAATCTTAACTATGAAATGGGTCTTATTACCATTTCACAAAGGGGAAAAGGAAATGTTAAGAGGATAGGTGATATGATCAAAATCACACAACCGGTAAATCAGGGGAAACAGTTGGTAATATTGATCACATGTTAGATCAAGAACAAAGAAGCGAAAAACTGTAAAAAAAGTAGCTTGTTTACTAATTACAGTAAATTATACCAACAGTTTACCATTTGTGCCTAATTACAATATAGCACAATAATGATTATGATTATAAATACCATTAAACAGATATCGTATTAACTTGGGCAAATTTCTTTTGATTACAGAACAGCTTAAATCTTTATTATAAATAGGTGTGGAATGAATAGCTGATAATCATAAGTAATATTTTATTGAGTGTTTACTATATGTTTTAGGCATCACAGTAAGGATAAGGACTTTGTGTACATTTTGTTTAATCTTCAAAAACTAAAACTCTGAGGTTGGTACTATAATTATTATTAGAAGAGAGGAAACTAAGGCTTGGAGAGATTGAATAGCTTACTTGGTAAATGGCATATCCAGACCTTCCACTCAGGGTTGCGGGACTCCAATGCTCTTTACTATTCCATCTCCTTATATAATATGCTGCAGATTCATAGGACTGTTCGTGTTTGCTCAGCCTTTGCACTTATTACTAATGTGGGCTGGTTATCTATTCAAAACTTTCAACATGACTTGTGAGATGGGTATAATTATTTTAAAAGTCTGCAAGAGTTTCCTTCTAAGCTATTAATAGTTTTAATTTTGAATATATATAATGGTAACCCCATGAAATCTCGCTACTATATAAGAACGATCCCAATTTAGTTATTCTCCTCTCCCTTCAATGACATAAAATCAACCTATCCTCTTAGATTAAATAATAATAATAACAACTTTCAGGGTCATCTTAGTTCTTTGAACTGTGGGTTTTATTAAGGAATAGTAGAATCTGTGCATATTTAAAATAATCATTTTGTACTGAAAACTGACCCCAAAACATACACATAGAAAGGCCTGATTAATAACAAACATTATTATGAAGTGTTTTAGGTGGGAGGCGTTCAATTCTAAAGATTATATACAAAATAAACCTGAACCTAGATGACCTTCAGTAAAATATCAGCATATTAATATGCCAAGAAACTCAGTGGCCTGTCTGATTCCAATTCATCGTGATGAAGAAAGAGCCATCTTGCCCCAACTCTTGCTCAGAGCAGTCGCACAGGATTGTAAGTGATCGTCTTAAAAGACTCCTTGTCTCACCTTTGTCAAAATCCTCTTTCAGGGGTTACAGCCGGTAGAGAACCCATAGGTTTGGGGGTCAAAAAACCTGGGTTCCTGTTGTAGTGTCTCTATGAAGTCTCCAAAAGATTACTGTGCTGTGAGTTTTCCAATCTTAAAATAGGGATAAAAACTCATTTTTCAGCATTTCTCAAAGAGATATTGCAGAATCAGTAATAACTTGGTAATGTTTTAGTAATGCCTGTCCTTTAAAGAGTAAGTATGTAGACTAAATAAGATACATGTACACAGTTGAAATCCAATAAATGCCACTCATTTGATATATTATGGTAAGTCTATAATAATACAGAACTCTTATTTGTAATCATATAAGGCATCTATAGAACGTTTTTAAAAATTCCTTAAAAACAAACAAAAGAGCTGATGTACTATGTCAGCAAAATCCCATCTTTAACCACTTAGAAATAAGTTATAACTAATTTTTCCCCCAAACTAATAACTCCCTGCCAGTCTGTTTTGGCAGCGTAGAAGTTGTTTTCAAATCACTAAAACCCTCATGACCTAAAAGTTGTGAAATTTCAAGGAGTTTGTGCTGCCGTTACTCTTAAGGTATTCCCTAGGTGCTAATTGAGTCAAGTTTGTTCTGCATTATGATCTAATGCAGGCACAATCAAGGATCAGATGTCAGGGTGTCAGATAGCAGGAAGTGCTGATTGGTGGGAAGCTGGGGAATGCAAGCTTTACCCAAAGGCATTAAAATTCTTGAAAAATAGTTGAACACCATTAGCTATACAGACACACCTTCTAGCTAGATTCTACTGAAGATCCACCAATTCACAGACTTTCAGCTAATAAATGTCTTATGATAATTAATTCTGCCCCCAAAATGGAAATAGTCATATGCCACTTCATGCTTTTTAATAAGTTGATTGTATGTAAAGATTTGAGTTTACCAGGAAGTTTACAAAGTAAATTATAGTTACTAGAGTTCAAATAAAAATGTTTTTATGACAAACAACTAAAGAGTGAATTCTCTACATGAATTCTGATGTTCTTATATACATCCTAGAAATCTTGAATTGTATAAAATGTTATCCTGACATTTATGTCTTAATTTAGCTTACTGCCTTGCGCAGAGCACACAAGAAGTGTTGAAATTAGGTAGTTGACACCAAATAAATACTTAAGGCTCTTTATAATACGTTATTAGGGAATCTGTAATTTCAAGTTGTGGACCATATTAATAAATACTGTGTATTTTGAAAGGCACTTGACACCAGTCACATTCACCTAGAGTAATTCTGAGTAGTTCCTCACAGATTCCATGGGGAAAAGCCTATGGTTCAAGTCTCATAATTCCATAGGCAATTAATATATCAATAAAAGAGCATAACATTTGTAGCTGTCCTCAGTCAAGTACCTACTATGTGCCGGACACAGTACAGGCCCTTTTTATGCATTTTGTCTCAATTTACTCCTGATGCTAATTCTGGGAGGCATTATTGCTATTTCACCAATTGCAGATAGAGAGTCTCAGTGAGGTTCCCCTGAAGATGGTAAGAAACCTTTCTGCTGCTAAATCCTGTGCTGGTAAGCTATCTGTACCATATATCTATACTTTAAAAAATCAGTAAGGACATCAGTGAATAGACTGCAGCAATTAAACGAACCTAGTTAACCTTGTAAATCCCCTTATATCAGATCACTATAGGGAAGGAAGGGCTCAATACCTTAAAATTCCCAGTAGAGGGTATATGCCCCCATTGACCAATCTGACTGGTTGTCAGACTTTGGTATCCGTGTACACTGTGTGCAGAATCAGTATGTGCTAGAATTATGTATAACAAACTAAAAGCCTACCAGATGTTGGAAAACAGTAACATGCTGATACCAAGGTGGGCTTGGTAAGTGAAGGATCAGGATGTTTTCTTTTCTAAGTTAAACTTCTGATTTTTCTTTAAACTCTTCTGTCTCTACTCATGGTCCCTCTGCCCAAATCTGGCTCCTTCTGTGGTCTCCAGATAGAGTTAGACACTTCCTCACATAGCTCCTTGTATGTTTTCTCACATATGTTTCTTCTTATGCATCTCTCTTCCACTGTATGTGAGTTCCTTGGAGCCAGGGCTAATTGCTTTTTCATCCTTGTGTTGCTAAGCACTAAATCCAACAGTGTGTCTGATGGTGGCTGACAAATGAATGAATGGATAAAACCAATAAAACTGCCTGACCTCAGCACCATTACTCCCTCCCATCTTTTAGTTCTTGGCTAGTCAGAAGGCCAGGTTCTGTGGCTGAGCTTGTAAAAGTTCAGCTGTATTGTAGAAATACACAGATATATAAATATTGTAGAAATATACAAAGCCTTTGCTTTCATGGTTTTGAGGAAAGGAAAAGGTGAGCAGTTGGCCAAACTCTTAGGTTAAAAAGAGCAAGAAGAGTGATTCCAGGAAAGTTTTCTTTTTCACTTGTATGTTTTTGCAGCTTTTTTCATGGTTTTCAAAGTTGTGGAACCCTCTCCTGGTGTTAAGAACCTGCTTTGGTTCTTAAACAAAGGTATCAAAAAGTCCTCTTGCTCCAATATTTTCACCTCTGATTGGCAATTCAAATATGGAAAGCTTCTGAAACTACCTTTAAGTAGCTTCGTAAGATGACAAAAGCCCTATATTTAGTAATGTCTAACTGAAGTTTGTTTTAATGATTTAGAAAATATCCTAGTATTCATTATTATAAAGTATTTATTTTGCAGAGTTTTCATTTGAAAAACTAGCAACTCTGCCTTACCATAGAAATGCATCTTTCTTCAAGTTTTTGAAAACATTTTGGTTCCACATATTAGACTTTAACTTAAATGCTAGCCCTGCCTAGTAATAAAACATGTTTTTTTTCCAGTGCCACTTAATGGCAAGTCTCTTCAAGTTTCTCAACAGACGACTGCTCTAAATATACCTGAGGTACATTCTCATTTTCTAGAGGGGGAACAGGAAAAATTCCACTGCCACCATCCACCCCTGTCATCCAAAAGCAAGTTTATTAGTGAACTTCAAGTCAGCATTCTAACCCTACTATCTGGTCTCTCTTTTTTACTTTTTTATCCTTTTGGGTTTATCAAGTCCTTATTTTAAGATTAGCTGAAGAATACTTAATGTTGTAAAAGCTACATGGATGGTTTTGACCTCAGAGTTACAAAATATGTTTTAAAAGGATAACAGTATCTGAGTGCATGTTTGTAAGAGCAGCTAGATAACATGGCAAATTCTGACAGCAATCATTTCTTCACTCCTGCCCCATTTTTCCTAAGCAAATACACTTAGGGTACTCTTCAGTGGTAGTGTATATAAAGGATGGTCTCCAAAAAGAGATTGGCAGCTTTAATTTGTTTGATATGTGCAATCATGGTCTGTGTTAAATTCAAAATGCTTGTCCAATCAAGGATTCAATATAGAAAAGAGGCAGTAACAAGCATGCTGCACACTGTAATAAAGAAATCTGTTGATTGAAAACAGTTTGTATATTTTGGAAATGATAGGGAATGTAATTGGTAAGAAAGAAAAGGATAGGGCTTCATAAATAATGGGAAATAGAGCATATTTTTTACTGATAATACTAACTCAATTTAATAACATTTTGGTATTGAATTTTTGTGTGCCAGAAAATAAGAAAGATGGGTTCTTTTTTGTTACTCTAAATGTCATGATTCATGGGGTGACCTTTTTTGTTTTTGTGTCCATCGAGAGCAGCTTTGACAGGTTGAATCAGGCAATAGTGGGTGATACGTTCTGGTTCTTTGAGAACTTTCACAGAACATTTTTCTTTTGTTCTCTCATCCAAGAAGACGAAACATATTTTTAACTGTTTTTTTTTTAGGCACAAGTACTACGTGAATGCATTTCTGTGGTAAAAGATCTAAACAATAGAGAAATATACAGAGCAAAGTCTGTATACTTTTTGTACATAGATATCTGGATAGAGATTTGTATGCTGATTGTTTGAGGGGCTGTAGTATTAAGAAATTGAGGCTGGGCGCAGTGGCTCACGCTTGTAATCCCAGCACTTTGGGAGGCTGAGGTGGGCAGATGGCTTTAGCTCAGGAGTTTGAGACCAGCCTGGGTAGCATGGCGAAACCTATGTTATACAAAAAATTAGCCAGTTGCGGTGGGGCATGCCTGTAGTCCCAGCTACTTGTGGGACTGCAACAGGAGGATCGCTTGAACCTGGGAGGTCGAGGCCATAGTGAACCGAGATTGCGCCACTGCACTCCAGCCTGGGGGACAAAGTGAGACCCTGTCTCAGAAAAGAAAAAGAAAAAAAGAAATTGGATTTTACTATTCATGTCATTCTCAAGCTTACTTAAGACTAAGACCTCACAGATACAAAAACATATATAAAGTCACCCTGGAGGGCTGCTATTAGTGGCTCTCCACTAGAAACATGTTGTTGTGGACACCACTAGCTGTGCCTGGGGTGAGTTAGCTGGGACCCTTTTCACCAAGCACCACCCCAGGTCACAAGTGTCCCTTTGGAGCTGCTCAGCTCAGTTGGCCAGTATCCAGCTTTGTCCTCTCTGAAGAAAAACATCAACGATTTAAACTGCGAGCACAACTAAATACACTTAATGGTACCTTTACTTGTCCTTTTTCTCCTGTTATTTAGTTCCTTTCCCCATTAATTTAAAATTCTGCATCTAGACTTAGCACTAGTAATCTCATCTTGTACAAAAATCCAACTATTCAGAAAGTTCCAACTAGAAATTTTCAGTGTACCATGGTGGCAGGTGTTCATGATGATGGAATACTCTCTAACTCATAAAAGAGATTGTGTGGAATATAGTTTTGTTATTAATTTATGCTACTTTATTAACATTTTAAAAAGTGGTCAACAGTGCTTTATTACCTTCCCATTAACCATCATGTTGAGGTAACTATAATACCCAGTTCCCTGCATCTGTTCTAAACAAACTGGATTTTACTAGATAAAAAATGAAATTACTAATAAAAGGTTAAGTAATACATTTAGCATACATTGCCAAATTAAGCATTTGCTATAAGAAGAATCCGGGCCGGGCGCAGTGGCTCACTCCTGTAATCCCAGCACTTTGGGAGGCCGAGGCAGGCGGATCACGAGGTCAGGAGATTGAGACCATCCTGGCTAACACGGTGAAACCCCATCTCTACTAAAAATACAGAAAATTAGCTGGGCGTGGTGGTGGGTGCCTGTAGTCCCAGTTACTCGGGAGGCTGAGGCAGGAGAATGGTGTGAACCCGGGAGTCGGAGCTTGCAGTGAGCCGGGATTGGGCCACTGTACTCCAGCCTGGGCGACAGAGCAAGACTCCGTCTCAAAAAAAAAAAAAAAGAAAAAAAAAGAAGAATCCATTGTATTGGTAAGCTGTTTTTGTGTGAGATTGCATTTCTTCCTCTCCAAGCGTCTAGCACAGCACTTTGGATTCCAAGTTCACCAAACTTTCCCCCTCTATTCAGTTGCATTAAACATGTATTGAACATCTTCTCTATGTCATGCTTTCTAAGATGCAAAAAAGTTAGTATCCTTGTTCTCTAAGAATCCATAATCTAGCAGGACGCGGTGGCTCGCGCATGTAATCCCAGCACTTTGGGAGGCTAAGGCGGGCATATCATGAGGTCAGGAGTTCTAGACCAGCCTGGCCAACATAGTGAAACCCCGTCTCTACTAAAAAATACAAAAATTAGCTGGGCGTGGTGGCACACGCCTGTAGTCCCAGCTACTTGGGAGGCTGAGGCAGGAGAATTGCTTGAACCTGGGAGGCGGAGGTTGCAGTGAGCCGAGATTGTGCCACTGCACTCCAGCCTGGGCAACAGAGCAAGACTCCGTCTCAAAAAAAAAGAATCTGTAATCTAATGGCAGAAAGGGGGCCTGCATAGAAGAGGTGTTCTTCATTCTGTTGAGGTGGCAGAACCCTTTATCTCCCACTTATAGCAGTGTGCCAGTGGTGAAAAAAGCAAGGTGAGAACAGTCTGAAGTCAGGGATAAGAAAGGAGGCATCCCCATGCACCCCAGGAAAGCACCCCTAATGATAGAATTTATCCCTGCAGGGAAAAGGTAAACCAAGATACCACGCAATTCTATACCTGGAACAGTACTCTTCTGAACTTTTTTGATTTCATACTCTAACATTAATTTTTTTTTTGCTGAAATCCCTGATATTTATATATGTAATTGTAGGTATATAGGTAATTTGAAAGAGCACTAATGTACTCTTCCTGTGCAAGATATCCTGTAGAACATACGTAAAATATGCAATTTTTTTTCCTTCAACTTCTATTTTAAGTTCAGGGGTGTATGTGCAGGATTTGCATATTTGTTACATAGATAAATGTGTGCCATGGTGGTTTGCTGCACAGATCATCCCATCACCTAGGTATTAAGCCCAGGGTCCATTAGCTATTCTCCCTGATGCTCTCCCTCCTCCCACCTCAGCCCCCTCTGACAGCCCCCCCACAATGTGTGTTGGTCTTCCCAATGTGGCCATGTGTTCTCATCATTCAGCTCCCACTTAAAAGTGAGAACATGCAGTGTTTGGTTTCCTGTTGCTGCGTTAGTTTGCTGAAGATCATGGCTTGCAACTCCATCCATGTGCCTACAAAGGACATGACCTCGTTCCTTTTTTATGGCTGCATAGTATTCCATGGTGTATATGTGCCACATTTTCTTTATTCAGTCTGTCATTGATCGATGTTTAGATTGATTCCACGTCTCTGCAGACATAAAGACAAATGGAAGACAATAGAGAACTCAGAAATCAGACTACACACCTACAACCATCTGATGTTCGACAAACCTGACAAAAGCAAGCAATGGGAAAAGGATTCCCTAGTTAGTAAATGGTGCTGGGAGAACTGGCTAGCCATCCGCAGAAAATTGAAACTGGACCTTCCTTATACCATATACAAAAATTAACTCAAGATAGATTAAAGACTTACATGTAAAACCCAAAACTATAAAAGTCCTAGAAGAAAACCTAGGCAATACCATCCTGGACATAGGAGCAGGCAAAAATTTCGTGATGAAAACGCAAAAGCAATTGCAACAAAAGCAAATATTGACAAATGGAATATATATTTAAACTTAAGAGCTTCTGTACAGCAAAAGAAACTATCATCAGAGTGAACAGACAACCTACAGAATGGGAGAAAGTTTTTGCAATCTATCCATCTGACAAAGGCCTAATATCCAGAGTCTACAAGGAATTTAAACAAATTTACAAGGGAAAAAAACATTAAAAAGTGGGCGAAGGACATGAACAGACACTTCTCAAAATAATACATATATGTGCCAAAAGATACATTCTTAAGTGGATATGGTTGGAAAACAGTATTTTTTAAATATTGGCGTGTTTTTAATCCAGGGTTTTTTTTTAAAGTCCATTTCGAGATTTTTAATTTAGTTAAAACTAACTTGATATTGTTAAAGCCACTTAACTATGCAAACGGAAACTTCACTATATCCCACTGGACTGAAAGTGAACCTGCCCAAGAGGGGCCCTTTATCAAACCCTTGCCCATGGAACAGGGTCAAAAACACAAGAGAAGAGGATACCTTCTAATTTGAGCTTCACACGCAGCATCTGACACTCAAACCAATCAAGGTGGGGCTAATGTCCACCCAACTAGCAAATATTAGTAAATCTCAGGATCTTTGTTTTAGATTTTAAATTTTTTTTAAATAAAACACAGATGTATAAATTAGTCCAGAAGGTTTGTGACCCTCAGTAGCCATCCTGTGATTTCAATACATGTCTTCTTCCCTGGTCACGAGAGGCAAAGGGTCAAATGAGCACCACTTCAAAAGGGTGAGCGCAGGACAATGTCGATGGGTCTGTTCAATCTTGAACCCTCTTCCCAAAGCTGGGAGTGTATCTGTTTGCTTTAAATCCTGTGAAGCCGGGATGCCCCTTACACCTGACATGCTTACAGTACAGACTGTCATGTACGTGGACCTCAGTGAATGAAACCTGGGTGTCCATATCTTACCTGCTGCTCATCAAAACTGCAAGAAAGAAAGCCTCTTTTGATGAGCAGATGTACTACCCCTACCAGGGTATATTCAGATTGGTGGTTTTATCATTTCCAAGGAGATAAGACAGTGAGTGACATGTAGCTAGTGCAAAGCAACAAATCATAGCATGGGCAGGGCAGGTTTTGAGAGTTATTTGCCTCACACTGTCCCCTGGCACTTCTACCTGGCTGTTGAAGCCATCATGGCAGTGCTAGCAACCTCCACTCAACCAGGCACCTGTGAATCTGTTTTCACCCCTGGAAATACACACACCCATACAGATAGGCATTTAAGCAACATGAGGACTGGCTGGCTGTTTTTATATTTACTAACCATGGAAGCACTATCATTATAAATTAATCAAAATTTTCATTTCCATAAACATATAATAGTGTGACTTAGAGAGTGTAAAGGATGAATTTATCTCCCTGGGCTAAGTATTACCTCACTACTCTAATATGTGGACCAAGATATTATTCAGGATTTTAAAGATAGAGGGGGGATTTCATGAAAAGGGAATTGATGTGGAAGATTTTATTTTATTTTATTTTATTTTATTTTAGACCGACTTTCACTCTTATCACCCAGGCTGGAGTGCAATGGCATGTTCTTGGCTCACTGCAACCTCCGCCTCTCAGGTTCAAGCGATTCTCCTGCCTCAGCCTCCCGAGCAGCTGGGATTGCAGGTGCCTGCCACCACGCCCGGCTAAGTTTTTTGTATTTTCAGTAGAGACAGGGTTTCACCATGTTGGCCAAGCTGGTCTAGAACTCCTGACCTCAGGTGATCCACCCTCCTTGGCCTCCCAAAGTGCTGGGATTACAGGCGTGAGCCACCGGGCCTGGCCGGAGGATTTAATTTTTAAAGTTGCTAGAACCTGATAGTTTGTTTAAAATAAAGTATTCAGAAGAACTTAGGGGAAATTATGAGTGGGTATTATTATGGTGGTGAATTTTCTGACATCTTCTTTATCCTGCTCTCTCACCTCTTTCTAAGCACCTCATCTATTTGGACCACCACCATACCTAGAGTTTTAGATGTATCAGAAACTACCAACATTGGATAGAATATGCTCACCCTGCAGTTCCCAAACGTATATGCTGCACAAGTCTAGCAACCTGAACTGAGAAAGGACCTCTTTCTTGTTCTCTGTTCCAATTCCAAGTCCCGGGAAAAGGCTGTCAGCATCACCCTGTATAGAATAACTGCTTAGGGGCACACTGCTTGGATGAGGAAGGGGACCAAGAGTCTCGGAGAGGTTTTCCATAGACCTGGCTGTCACAGGTTTGCAGAATACCCTGCTTATCTAACCAAGATCTGGATAAATCCCTTGCTACTTGAGCTCTGACAAGATGAGAGAGTTTTTCAAATAACCTTTCCTGAGAAGCTAAGGAATCTATAAAAGTCAGCAGGCTTATAGGATAAGTTCCACTTTTTTTCATCCACAATTAGCTTGCCTGTTGATAATTAACCAGCATGGTTGACAAGGCATCCAGTTCTTGACTTTTTTTCCTTCCATTAGCCAATTCTGGCTTAGATATTGGAGAAGGGACCCTAGACAAAGAAGGTTAGCTTTTTGGCTGAGGAAGATGTGGGTAAGGTATGTTGGCAGATCTGGTGGAGTCCGTGATCATGTTAAGAAACATCTTCTGGCCGGGCGTGGTGGCTCATGCCTATAATCACAGCACTTTGGGAGGCCAAGGCTTGCGGATTGCCTGAGGTCAGGAGTTCGAGACCAGCCATGGCCAACATGGTGAAACCCCGTCTCTACTAAAAATACAAAAAGTTAGCTGGGTGTGGTGGCACATGCCTGTAATCCTAGCTACTACTTGGGAGGCTGAGGCAGGAGAATCTTGAACTTGAACCCAGGAGGCGGAGTTTGCAGTGAGCTGAGATAGCGCCACTGCACTCCAGCCTGGGTGACAAGAGCAAAACTCTGTCTCAAAAAAAAAAGAAAAGGCAAGAAAGAAAAAGAAAGAAAGAGAGAGAGAAAGAAAGAAAGGAAAAGAAAAAAGAAAAGAAAGTCTTCCAATGTTTGTGCCTAGGCCTGAACCTCCTAGATTGTCTCGACTGGCTTCAGGCTGTGTCCACTCTAAAACATCTCTAGCTTTCAGGGTCCTATCTTGGCCTTTGTCATGGCATGTCTCCAGAGGGTTCTCCCTCTTCCCAGGGTTACCTGAGTATACAGCCAGCAGTAACCTGCTCTTTCTCTAGGTGCTTCCATTCACCTGAAATGTAGTTCTTCTCCAAAGGCAGGCTCTCTTTGGTTATTCTGAACTGGGCTCTCCATAATCCCTCCCCTCCCACCATGGTCAGCAGTCTTCCTGGGAGCCACTGACTTTCTTTGGCGACCATCTACATTATATTGGTTGCTGTGGACGACCAAAAGCAAACCTGTATGTACTGTTTCCCTAGTTGGGCACCCACCCCCACACAAGCTTCCCTTTCTTGGGGGAATGTGTCTAGTTCTCAGCCCATTTTCAGAACAGAAATGTCATGAATTTAATATTTGACCAGTTTTTTTTTCCCCTAGGCCCAGATTCTCTTGAGTAGCTCATTGTTCATACTTGTTTTCTTTTTCCCATTAAATCACCTACCCAGGAGAGTATTTTGTTTTCTAAGAAGTAGTCACTTATCAATTAAATGACAGGAAAAAAAAAATCCACCCCAGAGAGGAGACCTGGTATTTATTGGACACATGGGAAAAATGAGCCTTTCTAACAGAGGGATGGTCATCTTGTACAAGTACACTGAGGGCAGCTGTTCTCAACCAGGATGATTTTGCCTCCCCACCCCAGGGAACATTTGACAATGTCTGGAGACATTTCATTGTCACAAGTTGGGGAGAAGCAGGAGGGAGGCTGCTGCTGGCATCTAGTGGGTAGAGGCCAAGGCTGCTACTAAACTTCTACAGTGGACACAAGAGAGACCCACAACGAATAATTATTGGCACCAAATGTCAGTAGGTTAAGATAGCAAAGACTTGGAATCAACCCAAATGCCCATCAATAATAGACTGGATAAAGAAAATGTGACACATATACACCATGGAATACTATGCAGCCATAAAAAATAATGAGTTCATGTCCTTTGCAGGGACATGGATGAAGCTGGAAACCATCATCCTCAGCAAACTAACACAGGAACAGAAAACCAAACACTGCATGTTCTCACTCGTAAGTGGGAGTTGAACAGTGAGAACACATGGACACAGGGAAGGGAACATCATACACTGGGGCATGTTGGGGGGTGGGGGGCAAGGGGAGAGAGAGCATTAGGACTGCATGCAGGGCTTAAAACCTAGATGATGGGTTGATAGGTGCAGCAAACCACCATGGCACATGTGTACCTATGTAACAAACCTGCACGTTCTGCACATGTATCCCAGAACTTAAAAAAGAAAACAAAGAAACCCTAATGTAGGGCTAGTGAGATGGCTGTGTGAGCATGAGCTGGTGAGGAACGGCTTGGGGCCACTGTGCCAGTGCTGACGGAATCCTCGATAGTATTTTGTCAAGTCGAAGGACAGTAATAATGATAAATGTAGCAATGGTTTTCTAGACACGAGGAAAATGGCCTTCTCTTTGGGTGGCTACTTTTTTTGTTTGTTTGTTTGTTTGTTTGTTTGTTTGAGATGAAGTCTCGCTCTGTCACCCAGGCTGGAGTGCAGTGGCACGATCTCGGCTCACTGCAACTTCTGCCTCCCAGGTTCAAGTAATTGTTCTGCCTCAGCCTCCCAAGTAGCTGGAACTACAGGTGTGCGCCACCACACCTGGCTAATTTTTGTGATTTTAGTAGAGGTGGGTTTTCACCATATTGGCCAGGCTGGTCTTGAACCCCTGACCTCGTAATCCATCTGCCTTGGCCTCCCAAAGTGCTGAGATTACAGGCGTGAGCCGCCGCACCCGGCCCTTGGGTGGCTACTTTCATAGAAAGGCAGCTATGCTATATTGATATGGAACAGAGGCTTATTTATTAAATAAATTCACTTTAGCAATAATAAACTCATTACATGTTAACATAGAAACCTTTTATGAAAATAGCTATATCTTTCAAAACCAAAAAAAAAAAAATGGTGAGAAGAGCAGCATTGTTTTAAATTTTGGCAAATCTATTCTCTAGCTTAATAGAAAGCCAGCCTGATTTCTCATCTGCTTCTGCATTCAATCTGTGGTAACATCATACATCATGTAGCCTCTGGAAACTCCACTGTAGACCCATGAGAGAATGAGAGTGGAAAAAGCCAGTAATGTCTTTGTATGATTTCGAAAAAAGTTTTGACCTTGAAGACCCCTAAAAGGGTCACTCCAGATGTCCCCTGGCCCACACATTGCAAACTGCTGCTCTAGAACTGTGAGATCTGTGAAGCAGAATGGGGAAAAAGTCACATGTTTAATTTCACTACTCTTTAACTAGAATTTAGCACTCCCTTCAAATATGGATGGAGGCCTCAGAATACAGTGTTATTAGCAGTATCTGACTTTGTTATCAGCAGTAGACATCAAGGATATTTTCTGTTCACATTACAGTTGTTGCAGATATCTAAAATATCACTTAACATTGCTTTGAAATTTTGTTCACCACAGTGCTAGATCTTGTCTATAATGCCTTAATAAGAAAGTACATACACTACTATACCACAGGTGTGTTCTTTAATACCAACAAGTATATTTCAGTGTAATTGCTTTACTTTGCACTCCTATGTTGTTTTATTTGTTTTACCTATTTAAAAACATTCTGAGATAGGAGCTGTGGGCTTTAGTTGACTGCCAAAGGAGTCCTCGGTACAAAAAACCTTCAGAAACCTTACTCTAGAAAGCTACACAGCCAGAAAGGCATGCCTTGGCCATTTTGGGAAAGCAGTACAGCCCTAAAGCAAGCTCAAATCAGGGAGTGTTCGAAGAAAGCAAGTTCCATTGCCACTGTTGTCGGCCTGTGTCCTGCCCACCTCTGTATGCACAGCCACAACTTCAAGTAATTACAATAAAGTGTTGATAATGAACGCTCCCAGTTTTCAAAAAAGAGTTAACCACCCCTGTAATGTACATTTCAGATAAAAATTTCCTTTAAAAGTTCTCATTCTCATAATTCACAACAAATTCCAGTCTTCTCAGCAAACTCAGCTACCCTAAGAGTTCTAGAGCTAAGGTGTTCCTGTCACTTGATGAAAGTTAATAAAGCTTCCCAAATTTTCCTGGACAGACACAGAAATGGACAATGATTGCTTCTAAGAAGGGACATGGGATGGGCGGAAGACTTCTTTGTTGGTTGGTTAATTTTAATTTCATTAGTTAAACATGCACATAATTTGAATTATCAGAAGTTCATATGACTGGTTACAAAAAGCAGTCTCTTTCCTTCCCATTTCCTAGTCCTCAAACACAACCACTTGGGACTCCTTCCACTGCTGTTTTTAGTATTCACCTCCTTATCTCTAAATAATAGGCACAGAGTGCATCTCCCAGTAATCTCCTACAATGGGAAAAGAGGCCTTAACACCTCCAGCCATGATCCTCAGGCAGTTAGAGCATGATTCCGGCAGACTGATTGATTGATACCAATAGCCACTATTGATACATACCAATTCTTCCTCTGCTTTTCTAAACCTGCTCTTAAATCAGTTCACACATAACTGGTATCTGAACTGATGACCCTCGCGGCCTGATGCACAGCTGTTATCCTGGGAATCTTCCTTTACCATCGTCTGGGGATTGCCTTCACATATCACTTATTTCAGAGTTCCTGTGCTCTACAGTCTGTATCTTTGTTTACTGTCCCTCTTTTGGGGAGAGGTAAAACATCCTTCCAGTAGCTTCCTGAGAAAGAGTACTTGGCAGATGAAGCTTTTGAGACCTTGCTTGTCTTAAAATGTCCTTAATTCACCTTCATACTTAATTGATAGTTAGATACGGAATTCTAGGCTGGAACTCAGTGTTCCTCATAATTTTGAAAACATTGTTCTACTGTCATCTTTTTTAGTGTTGCTTTTGAAAAGTTGAAAGCTTTTCTGATTCCTAATCCTTTATATATTTGACCTGTGTCCTTTTTTTTTTTTTTTTTTCCTTCCTTGTTAGAAACTTGGAGGATTTCCTTTGCACCCAGTGCATGGGCACATTCATGATGGTGTGTTTTGGTCTGGGGCACTTTTCATTTATGGTGCTGGGTACTTGGTGGGCTCTTTTCATTTGGAAAGTCAAGCCCTCCAGTTCTGGGAAGTTTTCTTGAATTTCTTCTTTGATTTCCTTCCTACCATGTCCAATTATGTTTTAATTTCTAAGAACTAGAATTTTCTTGTTTTTGCAGTGTTCCTGTTTTCATGGATGTGATCTGTCAATAACTTGAGATCTCTTCTTGTGTGCTGGTCAGATTCCCCAGAATAGATCCAGTCTCTTCCCTGAAGAGGATTAGCTGACTTCAGGCATCTGGAATTTGGGGTCTTGGCACAGCATGCCTTGGTGAGCTCAGAGACCCTCATCAAGAGAATAAGCCTTTTGCTAGAGTGGAGGTGGGGGTTTGGGATCTCTGTCTTGAATATACTTTGAATCAGTCTTCACTCATACTTCCAGAGATAGCTTGGGGCGCCAATTCATGAGCCTTTGGGAGTAAGTCATCTCTTGTTTTTCTGCTTGCTAGCTTTTGCTGCCGGCACCTCCACTACTATTTTCCTCTTCCTTGGAGTTTCTTTTGCCTTTTAAAAAGTCCCTTACTGTAATTTGAGTGAGGATTTGGGAGTTTACAGAGCAAAATATGTGTATTTAGTGTGCCATCTGTAACCAGAAATCAGAGAGTTTTCAATGTAGGCTTTTTTGTGTGCATTTTGAATTTTGTCCACATTTCTGTACTAAGAATTCAATATTTGTAAATCAAGCTTCCATCTTTGTTCTTACAATTAAGAGGGAAATGTCCACTTCAGTCCGTACTATCCTTTGAACGTTCAAAGGCCTCAAAATATTTGTACATTTGGTACAATGTACCAGATGTTTGCAGGGACCTTTTTTACATATTACCTCATATTCCACCCAGGTCAAATTTGATGAGAAAGAGTTCTTTTTTCTTTTTGGTTAGATTCTAGATGATACCCACAATTCAAACTATAAAAGAAAAAGTTTGCTAATAGTAATAATTAATAGCATTTATTGAACACTAAGCACCAAACACTATTATAAGCATGTTCCGTGTTTTAACTTATTTAATTCTCACAACTACCCTATGAAGTAGGTACTACTGTTGTCCCTAAATGATAGATGAGGAAATGGAGGTCCGGAGACGTTTAAAAGCCTGCTCAAGGTAACATAGCAAGTTAATGGCAGAGTCAGGATTGCAACTCCAATAGTCTGGCTGTAGAGTACATTTTAAACATAACTACTGTGTGCACAAGGCTAATGATTTATGGATTGCATGAATAACTAAAGATGATGTCCCCAACTTTGTTAGAGATATCCCCAAACTTCTTTAATGGATCAGTTGTCATAACTTCACCAACTTACAGCTCTTTTTTTCCACATAAAACTTGCCAAAATGCCTTCAGACTGAAGGGAGAAAAAATTTAACTGTTTCCTTCAAATTAAATTTTATTAGCAGAGAACTAGTATTAAGATCATTGCATGAAGAAAATGTAAATTAGCCACTTACTGTAAAATAGTATTAGAGAAGGCAAGTGATAAACATGTCTATTCCTCTTTTTCCCTTTATTAGTGGTTAATAATAAATAATAGCTTAATGATTAACATTATAAAAGATTACATAAGAGTTTTAGAAGAATTTAGATTTTCTTTACTAGATAGTCATCTTCATTTTTATAAAACTGACATCAGTGTTAAGCCATTTTTACCACAGGTTAAAATTTGACTGACCTATTCTGTTGCTGACTGAGTCATACCAGGTCACTGAAACCTAAAATAAGTATGTTGTAAGCATCGCGTAACAATTATAACCTATTTAGATCAAGATCCACTTAAGACATGTTGACTTCTTTTCTGCATCACTGAGATGGCCGACACATCCATCAGTAATGTGCTGAAGTTCTCATTAGCTCTCTATACAGGGAAGGATGCCAGCAAAATGCACAGAAGTAAATTCACTGGAATCTCTGGTCAGAAATTATGACTGTTCTATATGTCAGCCCAGGTGTTGCTAACAGATTTTTTTCTTTACAAAAATGTGTTTTGTGGTTTGATTTGACCCATGGTTCATCTGAATCCAGGCAATTACACTTATATTAAGGGTTCTACTGTCCACTTTCTCCTCATCTTGAGAAATGTCAAAAGGCACATATCCTGCATCTGAAAGAAACACAAGAAACAAAAATGGAAATGCCTGAAGAGTGCTTTCACCTGCATTAATCAAGGGACAGCTGCTGCCATTCCCAAGGCGCTACCCTGCAGTTGGCTGAGCAGACGCACATGGGCCTGCTGAATTAAGTCTGAATTAAGAGTCAGACCACGAGTGATGCTGCCTGTGTTTAGGTGAAAAGGCCACTTTAGCAAGTATAATAAAATGTATAGACTCAGGTGAGACTCCAAGGGAAATTTTGCCCCTCGAGTTTGGGTTGGAGAAATGACCTCCAGATCTCTAATATCATTCGCTGTGGAAGAGATGTGGACCATGTATTTTTTCCATTTCTTCCCTTTATAAGATGGTAATTTCCCCTTAGGGATTTGGGTTTCTCTGTTGTATGCATTAGTAGGGAGATGGGGGAGAGAGAGAGAGAGTCACAAATTAAAGTCATTTTATGGTAAGTGTCTATGCCTTTTCACCTCTATGCTTCACTTTGTAGAACTCGTCAGGAAAATCATTCAGGTGACGACTATGCATTTTGATGTTAACAGATCCGACTCTCACCGGGTAGACGACCAGTTAACAACATGAAATAAGGCAGTGATGGTTTTTGAAATGAAATAATGTTTGATGTAACCTTGAGTTTCTCTCTGAACTCTGACCACACTGTAGAAACCCCTAGGAGGAGGGGAGCAGCTCTGTCAGGCACAGAATTACACCCAGGGAAGAAAAATTAATTCCAATACTAGGGGAGAAGCCTGTGTTCTCTTGCATGATATTTAGCAGCAAGAGCAAGGAGAGGGATGTTTCTTTCTTTGTGTAATGTGCAGTAGTTACAATAAACACAAGATTTCCAAATCTCAGAGGACTCTTCTTGACAGTTGCTTGATAACAGCTTTTTTCATTCCATAGTTTTGACAGTTTGTGTGTGTTGCCATATCTAGTGTAAACTAAAACATCACTGTCATTCTGTTTTTCTTTTGTATGTGGCTTTTTTTTCATCTTTAGGATAATGAAAAAGATGGGCTTTTCACTTGTAGACTAGAGTAAGGCAAGTTGTGTGTGGAGATTAGCATGTGTTTATAAGTTTTGAAAGATTCAAGTTGACAGCAGAACACTGCTTTAAATAATTTTTTTCTCCGTATCGCTTCAGTAAAAGTATAAGTGGGATGTGTAAGTTTTCTCTTAATCTTTTGATAAATAGCAAATCTTAGGCATCTGTGTGGGTACCTGTATTATTTATCGGTGGTTACTGAAAATGAATGAATACAATGAACATCTCTAGAGCTCCTGGCTGTGTAGCCTTTGATAAGTGGTGAGCATCCTGTATCTTACTGTTACCAGGGTCTTGCCCTGCCCCACGTAGGTGCTTTTCAGTCCCTCGCTATGCTTCCCTTCACTTGATGGATCCCCTATCCCACCCACCTCTGTCAGGTTTATAGCTATGCTACGTTATTGGTTTGTGTCCAAACCAACAGGACGATATCGTTGTTGTTGATTTATCTGGAGTAACTGTAGAAACTACATTGCATCTGCACTGTTTGAGAGGCTGCAGGGCAGGTGATGGGCCAGAAGCCCAAGTCAGGATCAGAGCAGTCTTTATTCATCAGATGTGAACTCTCAGATTCCCCAAAGTCAGGAAGGGATCCCATACCTGAGAGACCTTCCCTCCTCCAGCCCCAATAACCTTTGATTTGTAGAAGTCTCAGTGAGGTTATTTTGCCATCAAACCAAATTTGCTGTAGCATAGCAAAGCTCCCAATGCCGTCATCTGGCATGTTACAGACAAATTCCAATTACTTTTCTACTTCGAGCTATTGTTAAACACTACAAGCTAGCTGACAGTAAAATTATAAATACAGGTGTTGTCACACTACACTATAATCAGAATTTTAATTTGAATTTTCATTTGTAAAGCCTTTTTTTCAGATGAAAATGGGAATAGAATTAGTTTTATTGACAGTAAAAAGACATTTTGAAAGCTTCCTAAATCATTACCTGTATTTAGCAGGAGGAAAAATTGTATATGTCCATGTAAAAAGAAGAGTTTTATTATCAGATATTTACTCATTATATTTGGTGGTAAATAAAACGGGGAAGACATGTTTGACAAATGATTGACGGAACTCACTAGGTTTTTGCTTCATCAGAACAATAGACAGACATAAATATATATTTTGCTTTTGTTTTGTTCTGCTATTACTAATGCAGACCTGTAGACAAAATCTGTTTCTAGCAAATTAAGTGCAGCCTATTGGGAGTCTGCATGCAATGCTAAACTTTTTATTTGGCAGTTTTCTCTTTTCACCCAGATTCATCATCTGTGGCGCTTTTTTTTCCCCTTTTGCGTGGTGGTTGGAGTGGGTTCCCCCTTCTCAAGTCCCTTTTTTTTCCCTCAAGGCATTTAGTGTCGTGTCTGCCAGATTTCAGTGATGAGCAGCGAATTGCTTTTAAAGTGGGCATTATGCCAGTTCAGCAGCACAATGGAAAACCAATCTTCCACCATTCTACTTTTGATGCTGTTATTGTAGCATTTTAGATAACTGCTGCCACAAAAAAAAAAAAAAAAGAAAGAAAAAAAGATGTGCTCAATTGCTACCAGTTAGTCAAGTTAAATCCAGAGTAGCATTAAAATTACTCTGAAAACTGTTTGTCAGAGGTCATGTGCCGTCTGTGGCTGCCACACATAGGATGGATGTTCTGTTCAGGTGGGGGTTTTTCCCTTTATTATTACTGTGACTGACCAGCTCTCTAAATAGCCGTTTACTACCTGTTTACTTATTGTCTTCACCTCCCTGTTGAAAAAATGTGTCAAGCAGAAATGTTGAAAAGTTTCTTTAAAGTGCTGGAAATAGCAGGAAAGTGAGTTGTTCAGGGTGCTAGAGTTTGTACAGTGTGAAAGCAAAAAAAAAAGTCGGGGGAGAGCAAGAACATAATTCTCTGGTTTCTATAGCAAGATTACTGTTTTCTTCTTTTTATCTTCACTTTTCAACCACTGGGTTCACTGTTCTACTTTTTTTTTAATAGCACAAATGGAATTTATCCTCTCTCCATCTCAAGTCCCTCCCCTCCCTCCACTGGCTTTGCTTGTGAATGAAAGGGACTCCTACTATGACTAAGGACAGATGGCAGCTGTATACGTTGTATTTGATGTATTTTGGAGTGAGCCATATTTTAAAATTCAGGGCCAATAGATGGGCTATTTTGAGAGTTGCACTAGCGCCGTCCTTTAAGCCTGCTTCATTTCCTCCAAATTTATTTACACTTTAAAATTATATAAATAAGCTATAATCTGTGTTCAAAATAATTGAGTTGTGATCTTTTAGCTGTATTACGTTAATAATAAAAGCAACTCAGATTTCTGGGCTGCCTTTCTTCTGAAGAGTATGTGTTCGTTTATCTTTATGTTGTCTCTAATGGATTTTTCTCATTTCTGTTAATCATATCTCTAGTATTATCAGATTCTGATCCTAATGAAGGCAGGCACTTTTGTCTGTTTTGTCCATTCCTATGTCCCAGGGCTTAGAATAGTATCTGGCATGTAGTAGGCACTCAGTAAATATTTGCTGAATTAATTAATAATTCATGTTTCTATGGGTACATTGAATTGTAGTGTATTTACTTATTTGTATGTTTTCCTCTCCAGCTAGAATGCCAAACTGTGCTCCTGAGATACAGCAGGCGTGCTAAGGCATTTTGGAATCCTTTCTTCATCTCTACCCTGTCCCAAATTGTACATGACACCCAGTCAGTACTTAATAAATATTTGTCGAATAAACAAGTAGAGAAGCCCAAACGCAATTTATTTGCCAATGAAAGATATGGTCATTTGGTGGTAGAGATGAGGATAGGTTAATGTCCCGTCAATCAGTATTGTTAAGAGTCTCCACGTTCTTAGCCTTATGTTAATTCAGAGTTCTTTCCCAGGTATCCTATCGGTTTTCTGGGCTTATTGCCAAGCATATTTTAGATCCATATTTTCCTTCAGTTTACAGTTTAAGAGCATTTTAATTTTTGCTAAAGCTTGCGAAAAAAGGCTCTGATAATGATGCAGTCGATATCAGTAACCATCCCATTTGCTAGTGCCATCTAGATGAATCCATTGTGTAGATCGTCCTGTCTTAATATGGGAGGGAGACTGCTGTGCATGGTGGGATGACCTATAGCAGTTAGACCTCTCTAAGCACCATTTGCCTCTTCTGTGGAATTGTGGTTTAGTCGTTCTGTCATGTCCTCTAGTACCTGCCTCCACCAAAACTCCCTGCTTCCATCTGCAAAATGAGAACCTAGAGGCTGCTTAACAAGGCCAGAGGCTTCAGAGAATTCAGTGACTTAATCAAGAACTGTACTGTGTAAGAGACACACTGCTTTCCCTTTTAATCATTGAGTGTAAGAGACACACTGCTTTCCCTTTTAATCATTGAGTCATAAATGTGACATAGCTTTAAATGGATAGCAACAATTTGCAAATCAATAAGACCCATTTTGTAATTAGCTTTGGACTAAGCATTAAAAAGTATACATTGAGGATTATGGTAGTGAAAATGCCGAGCAGTATGGGGATTCTTTCTTGGTAGCTGAAACTGTGCATATTAAACATACAGAAATGAGCATGGCGAGTTTCAGTTTTACCACAAGGTTATGCATTTATTTGAGAAGAATCTGAGATGTGCAATACAACATTACCTAATATGCTCATTTCATCTTCTCTACTATCATTGAACCTTCATCTAAGAAGAGCCAAGGAACAAACTGAAATAAGGATTCAGATTTTTATTAGAGTAAATGTACACACATGTAGAGGGGAACATTTTGCCTTACATGGCCTACCATCAACATTTTACACCAGAAAAAAAAAAGTGTGTGTTTATTCTAGCATCCTGCATCAATACTGGCAAAAATTCTAAAGACTTGCAGTTGCTTGGGCCAAAGATGGAAAATAAGAATGCTGAGGAGACCTTTTGCGTTTTTTTTTTTGTTTTTTTTTTTTTTTGAGACGGAGTCTCTCTCTGTCGCCCAGGCTGGAGTGCAGTGGCGCGATCTCGGCTCACTGCAAGCTCCGCCTCCCGGGTTCACGCCATTCTCCTGCGTCAGCCCCCCAAGGAGCTGGGACTACAGGCGCCCGCCACTACGCCCGGCTAATTTTTTTGTATTTTTAGTAGAGACGGGTTTTCACTGTGTTAGCCAGGATGGTCTCGATCTCCTGACCTCGTGATCCACCCGCCTTGGCCTCCCAAAGTGCTGGGATTACAGGCGTGAGCCACCGCGCCCGGTCTGCACTTTTTAAGATAAATCATGCAGGCTGGAGAGTAGGAGTTTTGTGTGTGTGTGTGTGTCCCTTTGCAAAGAGAGTTTAGAGGAAAGAGCATGAATTAAATTTGTGGCGTTGTGAAAAGCCTGTTTGGTCCGGTTTCCTCATGGCTATGGTGTCTGTTCTGTTTAACTTATGGGACTGTTGTTAGGATGAAATAAGATGTGTATTTTTTGAACCCTCTATACCGGGAGTTGGCACACTTTTTCTATGAAGAGTCAGATAGTAAATAGTTTCAGCTTTGAGGACCAGTCTCCTTTGCAGCTATTCAACTTCTCCACCGTAGCCATAGATAACGCAGAAACAAATGGGCATGGCTGTGTTCCAATAAAACTTTATTAACAAAAACAAGTGGAAGCCTAGATTTGGCCTTCAGGCCATAGTTGCTAACCCTTACTCCATAATAATGAAAAGCATGAAACATAAAATACCAAATATTCTAACAACCCATTTGGAAGTCAGCCATTGGAGTCAGTACCTGGCCACTCTTGTACAGTGTAGGCCTAAAGGGACTATCTCTTTCTAGAGAAAGCCACTTTCCATTATTTTTAGTTCAGTCTTCTCAATTTTTCACTAAACCCTCTAAATAGAATTTAAATTCAGTTGAATATCCTTGTAAAGGTTGAATATCCTAAATCTGGAAATCTGAAATACTCCAAAATCCAAGACTTTTTGAGCACCAGCATGACGCTCAAAGGAAATGCTCATTGGAGCATTTCAGAGTTCAGATTTTCGGATGTTCAGCTGGTGAGTGTAGTGCAGATATTTCAAAATCCAAAACACTTCTGGTCCCAGGCATTTCCGATAAGGGATATTCAATCTGTATTTATCAGTGGCTTCACTTTGGCCACCCACTGTCACAAAAGCATCTAGTCTTTTCTCTAAGAAAGGGTTCCTTCCGGCCAGGCGTGGTGGCTCATGCCTGTAATCCCAGCACTTTGAGAGACTGAGGTGGGCAGATCACCTGAAGTCAGGAGTTCAAGACCAGCCTGACCAACATGGAGAAACCCCGTCTGTACTAAAAATACAAAAATTAGCTAGACGTGGTGGCACATGCCTGTAATCCTAGCTACTCTGGAGGCTGAGGCAGGAGAATCGCTTGAACCCAGGAGGCAGAGGTTGCAGTGAGCCAAGATCGCGCCATTGCACTCCAGCCTGTGCAACAAGAGCGAAACTCCATCTCAAAAAAAAAGAAAGGGTTCCTTCTTTATGACAGTTTCCTCAGAGCCATGACATTAATCAGGGTGGAGAAGGGATGCCAGTATTAAAATAGCTAAGTAGGGTGGAGCACTGCCACCCATTACCTCCGCTGGGCAATCCTTGAGTCTTTGGTTGGTAAGAAGAGTTGAAAAGAGGGACAGTGGCTATGTTAGTGATCAACCAGTTGAGATTTCAAGATATGTGAGTTCAAAGCTGCAATGAGCTATGACCACTGCACTCCAGCCTGGACAACAGAGCAAGAGTAAGACCCTGTCTCTTTAAATATATATATATAGTCAGGTGACCAGTAGCTCACACCTGTAATCTCAGCACTGTGGGAGGCCAGGAGTTTAAAACAAGCCTAGGCAACACAGCAAGACCCCATCTCCACATAAAAATTTAAAAATTAGCCAGGTATGGTAGTACATACCTATACTCCCAGCTACTTGGGAGTCTGAGGTGAGAGGATTATTGGAGCCCAGGAGTATGATCATGCCACTGCACTCCAGCCTGACAGAGTGAGACCCTGTCTCTTAATATATATATATTTTTATATATATATTTATATATATAGTTATAGTCACTTTAGAAGTCTGCCTTTGACTTTATTATCACTCTGCTTTCTCAGATTTCTTAAGTCCTTAAATTTCTCCCCCACTCTTAGGTGCTCCACACTAAGTTACTGAGTTCCCCTGTATTTCCACCAGTTATCCAGAGCATTGGCCCTCTCTGATAGGCAGCTTCTAAGATGGCACCCAGTGACCATTATTTGTGCAGTGGTCCTCTTCCCTTGGGTGTGGGCTGGACCAAGTGACTCTCTTCTTAAAAAGGAATACAGCAAAAGCAATGAAATGTCACTACTGAGATTAGGGTACAAAAGATGTTGACTTCTGTCTTGAGCACTCTCACTCTCTCACTCACTCACTCTGAGGGAAACCAGCTGCCATATTGTGAGTTGGGGAAGCCCATGTGATGAGGAACTGGGGCCTCAGTTAGCAACCTAAGAGGAATAGCAGTCCACATGAAGAGAATGTGGAAATGATCCTTGCCCCGTTGAGCACTCAGGAGACAGTGGGGCTGACACCTTGATTGTAGCCTTGTGAGAAACCTTGAGCCAGAGATGCCCAGCTCGGCCATGCTTGGATTCCTGTCCCACAGAAACCGAGAAATGTATTTATTGTGTGTTGTGTTTAGCCATCAAATCATGGAGTGATTTGTGACACCGCAATGGTCCACTAACAAACCCTTTAAAGTGCAATGCTTATTTAAGCTTCTGTTTCTCATAACTTGTTTGACAGTGCCTTGCATGTAGCAGGTTATCCACAGATACTTGTTTACTGATCCACTTACACTAAATGGATAGTCATATATTTCATTATTATTTTGCCAGAATACTGATTTGGCTTAATCAAAAATGTTCATCTTTTTCTCCACAAGGTATGTAACTCACCATCTTGAGGTATGGCATCTGTGCATCCATGATACCCAAGCAGGAAGGGAATGTTCCCTACCCGCAAACAAATACGGAACCCAAGAAAGGCTGAGTGCCCCTGGAATCGTTGTAACTTTATCCTTCCCCAGTGTGCAGAAGGGAAAGGGTGTTACGAGAATCTTGCCTTAATGTCAGGATTTAGGAAGGCACGGCCTCTTTTCTACACTCTATCCAGAATGTGATGGTGACCTGGAATGGTAAGGGCCCCACCAAGAAGACCTGTTTATAGCACAGCTGTTACCTTCACCATCCAACTGTGGCCTTGCTTTAGTTCCAGCTGTTTATATTAGTCAGAACTGTCCCTAACACAGTAGCGTGGGCTGTGAGAACAAGAGGCTAGTGAGAAGGGAAGATACCCAGAGGATTAAGAAGCAACCAAGGCATGGCCTATGTTCTTTTGACTTTATCCCCAAAAGAACAACAGCTTGGCT